>NC_080203.1:51603290-51904481 GCF_030028045.1 Hippopotamus amphibius kiboko | reverse complement strand
ACAGAAATGATGTCCTTTTATCATCTTTCTTTTTTGAAATGTATTTCTTGTTTGATTTGTTTTCAATAATTGAACAATATCAGAGCACACCATTTAAAATGCTTCTTCATTTAACCCCAAAGTAATTAAATCAGCAATAGGTATGTATTATGAATAACTTTATCAATCAATGTCAGCATTTCAAATGTTTGAAATTGTTCAGTAATATCCAAGATAATGATTTCAGAAATCCAGCGGAGGCATCATGATTCTTAATGTGTATTATGACATTTATGAAATGTTAAGGAGAAAAAAATGAGAAAGAAAAAAAAGGAAAATGATCTATTAAAGACACACATGTCAATTTCATGAAGCAGTTCAAGGTTAGCATTTTACTCAGAATGAACTAATTTTATTATTATTTTATAATCCTCAGACCAATAGACCAGTCTCCACTTCAGAAATGTTCAGGTAGCATTTTTCTAATTTAAAGTTTTTCTCTGCTTAAAGTTTACCTATCTGAAGAATAATATTTATAACAATTACAAGTTTCATCTATTTTTACCTTGCTTACCAGTAATAGCCTCAAAAGATTTCTTGCTTTTAATGGCTTATTTCTTCCAAGACTTTAGTTATCAAAGTTTTAAAGTGTTCCTTTGATGCGTGGGGATAATTAGATCACTGCCCTCAAAATCTGCATTCAATGGCAGTGATTTTATATCAAGTTTTGAAAGAAATAAAACAATAGTTATCTTATTAGAAGGTCATTGGATAGAATTATCAAAAAAAGACTTGTTTCAGGGGTCATTTTATCTTTTATTAGAAACCTAATAGATTCACTCTAAAATCCAAAAAGCACAAATCCCTTTCCAAATTCTCAAATACGTTTGTAAGAAAAAAGGTTTTTTATGTTGAATTGGTTTCAACTATTAAATCTTTATTTTAGAAAATTCCTTCCTCTGTCTTTATACAATGACATATTGTAAAGATGATACATACAGTAATTGGTATATATCTGTGTATCATCTTTGTCTACACTGTGTTATTATAAACTTGGGATGTCAAGGATATTGTCAGCCTTTAAGGTGTTTTGCTGATCTCTTGAATAATAAAGTGAAACAGGTTTATATTATTTAATTATCATCCCCTTTTTTCTATTTCTGCACTCAACATGAATCATTCATTCAATAACCTTTTTGCTAAACATTGTGGTAACACAAAGGAAGTGTAACGTATAGTCTTCGCCCTCAAAGACACACACATCCTCTAGGAAGTCAAGACACATACACCATTAAGGAGAAAAAAAATGATTAAGTGCCAATACAGAAGGAAATACAATAGAAATTTTTAAAAAGACAAGATTCATCTTCATTGAAATGTATGTAGAATGTTTCACAGAGGTAATAGGACTGGGTCTTAAAAGATATTGGATCAAGTTGAAATGAGAGGAGAGGGTATGCACAAGGAAGAGTAAAGAAACAAAAGAATGAACATGACCAGGAGACAGTGAATGGAGACTGCTTAACATAAGTGGGAAGATCTTGATGAGCAGTACAGAAAGATAAGGTGGAAATAAATTTTGGAGGAACTCAAATTCTAAAGGGGATCTTTGGGGCTAGGCTAACAGTGGGAATAGGGTAGGAAGGGTGAGTACAAAAGGCTAGGAAAGGACCGTCCATTCATTCTAGCAAGCATTTGTTGAGTACCGTTCAGTTTGTAGAATATTTGGGGGACTACAGATTCCAAAATGGCTTCAAGCCTTCGAGATTTCAAAAACAAGTGTTTAAAGGAACAGAAACTTTACTATACTCTCTGGTCTATTTTATTTTTTTTAAGAACTTTTATTGAGATACAGTTAACAGACAGTAAACAGCATATATTGAATGTACAATTTGGTATCTCAGTCTCCCAATTCATGCCCCCCCAACCCTCCCCACTTTCCCCACTTGGTGTCCATGTGTTTGTTCTCTACATCTGTGTCTCTATTTCTGCCTTGCATTTCTTCTTTCACAGTTGTTAGCATTTGCGTTGTGTATTGAGGTGCTCCTATATTGGGTGCATATATGTTTATAATTGTTATCTCCTCTTCTTGGATGGATCCCTTGATCTTCAGGTAATGTCCTTCCTTGTCTCTTGTAACATTTTTTATTTGAAAGTCTATTTTATCTGATATGAGCATTGCTACTCCAGCTTTCTTTTGATTTTCATTTGCATGGAATATCTTTTTCCATCTGTATGTGTCCCCTACGTGTCTGAAGTGGGTCTCTTGTTGACAGCATATATATGGGTCTTGTTTTTGTATCCATTCAGCCAGCCTGTGTCTTCTGGCTGGTGCATTTAGTCCATTTACATTCAAGGTCATTATCGATATGCATGTTCCTATTACCATTTTCTTAATTGTTTTGTTGTTGTTTTTGTAGGGCCTTTCTTCTCTTATGTTTCCCGCTTAGAGAAGTTCCTTTAGCATTTCTGGAGGGCTGGTTTGGTGGTGCTGAATTCTCTTAGCTGTTGCTTGTCTGGAAAGCTTTTGATTTCTCCATCGAATCTGAATGAGATCCTTGCTGGGTAGAGTATTCTTGGTTGTAGGTTCTTCCCTTTCATCACTTGAAATACATCATCCACTCCCTTCTGGCTTGCAGAGTTTCTGCTGAGAAATCAGCTGTTAACCTGATGGGAGTTCCCTTGTATGTTATTTGTCATTTTTCCCTTGTTGCTTTTAATAACTTTTCTCTGTCTTTAATTTTTGTCACTTTGACTACTATATGTCTTGGCATGTTTCTCCTTGGGTATATCCTGCCTGGGACTCTCTGCCCTTCCTGCACTTGGGTAGCTATTTCCTTTCCCATGTTAGGGAAGTTTTCAACTATAATCTCTTCCAGTATTTTCTCAGGTCCTTTCTCTCTCTCTTCTCCTTCTGGGACCCCTATAATGTGAATGTTGGTGCATTTAACATTGTTCCAGAGGTCTCTTAGGCTGTCTTCAGTTCTTTTCATTCTTTTTTCCTTATTCTTTTCTGCATCAGTGATTTTCACCATTCTGTCTTCCAGGTCACTTATTCGCCCTTCTGCCTCAGTGAATCTGCTGTTGGTTCCTTCTAGTGCATTTTTCATTTCAGTTATGGTGTTGCATATCTCTGTTTGTTTGCTCTTTAATTCTTCTAGGTCTTTGGTAAACTTTTCGATCTTTGCTTCCAGTCTTTTTTCAAAGTCCTGGGTCATCTTCACTATCATTATTTTGAATTCTTTTTCTGGAAGGGTGCCTATCTCCTCTTCATTTAGTTGTTTTTCTGGGGTTTTATCCTGTCCCTTCATCTGGTACAAAGTCCTCTGCTTTTTCATTTTCTCTATCTTTCTGTGGCTGTGGTTTTCAGTTCCACAAGACGAAATACTGCTGATAACTGCTTGATCCTGCTGTCTGCCCTCTTGTCGCAAAACTACTTATCATAAAGAATATGAGTTTTCTTTTCCCTATGAATAAATAAAATCTGCTTGTGTTGGAAGGTTGCCTGTAGAGGTGGGGGGCAGCTGTGGCTCACTGAGGAGACAGGGGCACTGGCAGCAGGGGTTCTTCTCTGATCTCTTTAAAAATAAGATTCTAGCCCCCAAAAGGTGCTTGAGCCACATAAGGAGAGGGAAACAGATGAACCAAATTTGTATTAATTAGTTCCTGAACTGATCTTCAATTCCACTGTGCTTTTCCTTGCCTTTGAATCCTTCAGTTTTCAAACCTCTCTGTCTCCAGCTCCTTTTCTGCCTCACCTCTCCAACTTCCCAGACTCTAGTTACTTTCTTTCTAGATGTTTTTCCAACTTGGAGGTTTAGATCACCTTAGGCAAAGCCTAAGACATCTTTCCTTTACTGTTTTGCACTGGAAAAAACTGGCTTGGAGAAAAATTAGGAAGTTCAGGAAGAAAAGCAATTGGGGTAGGAGAAAGGTGATCACTTTGACTATGATTCCATTGACTTGGTAATGATGGTGGGATTCACTATCATATTCATGATTCCTGATAGACAGTTGGAAATAAATTGGAAATTAAGGTAGGAAACAAGGTTGGAATGCAGATTTGGGAGTCTCCACCAATGGCAATTTAAGGTCTCACAGAGGCACTAAAGAGTGTGCCTTCTCCTTACCCCAGAGTGGGCATCAGTGGTAAGGAGACAGGTCTATGGTGTTATCCATGGTCAACTGACATCAATGTGCTGAGTCTTATTAAGTCCTTGCAATAGCTCTATGAGGTAGGAAGGTGAAACAGATTATATATCATTTCTCATTAGGATTTTTTTCTAATTAGATTAAGAATTTTATTCATATTAAGATTTATATACATATTTATCCCAGACTGATTTCTTCTAAGGCCAATCCTTTATTTCCATGACTGGTCTAATTATTCCTAAAATTCGCTGACTCTGCTGTCTTTCCTATCAGCATGAGGAGTCTTGCTCTCACAAATAACTGTGATTAGAAAAATTGCATATGTTAAAAAGAAGGCCAGCTTGAGAAAATTTGGTCTATAACACACAGATCCTCTAGTCAGCTAAAAATAAAGCAAATATGTAAGGGAAAGCATTAAAGAGAAAAAAGGCTTGTTATTCTTTGAGGGATATGCTTTGAAACCATTGGTAACTGTGCCCGGAAAAACAATAGACTGTGAAAAAAAAATCTGCCTTTTTATTCTTTATTTACTAATATTTTACTGAATATACTACACCGTATTCAAACTCTTTTCTTTCTTCCAAATCATTCTGTTATATACCATCAAAAGGAGCCATAAATATAAATCCCAGAGGATGGGAGAACTTTCACTAACTATAAGACATGGGTGGGAAATTAGAAATATAGAGGACTCATTCATTTCTTTGGATCACTGGACCATAGAATTGAAAGGAATTTGAAAAAAAAATTAGTTTAGGCACCTTTGTTTTAAAGAAGAAACCGCAATGCAGAGAGATTGTGAAAAACTTAAGGTCCTATAGCTAGTAAATGGTAGAATGCTCATTCTGTGGCACCACACTGCTGATACTAATCCCTACATCTTGACTAAAGGAATGAATCCAAAAGTAACTTTTCAATTCCTACTATGTGGTATGTGTTGAAGGGGAAGCTAAAGTTTAAAAGAAAAGGGTTTTACCCTCAGAATGGGAGAAAATATTTGCAAATGAAGCAACCAATAAGAGGTTAATCTCCAAAATATATAAACAGCTCATGCAGCTCAATATAAAAAAAACAAACAACCCAATCAAAAAATGGGCAAGGAGATTATGTCAAAAAATGATGTATTTGTGTTTTCTAAAATTAGTTAAAGTAAATTCTACAGCCAGGGCACGGATAATTTTTGACTCACCCTCGTGGGGGGGGGGGGGATGGAGTATTACTCAGCCATTAAAAAGAACAAAATAATGCCATTTGCAGCAACATGGATGGACCTAGAGACTGTCATACTGTGTGAAGTAAGTCAGACAAAGACAAATAACATATGATATCACTTACATGTTGAATCTAAAAAAGGGTACAAATGAACTTATTTACAAAACAGAAGTAGAGTCACAGATGTAGAAAACAAACTTATGGTTACCAGGGGGTAAAGGGGGGAGGGATAAATTAGGAGATTGGGATTGACATATACAGACTACTATATATAAAATAGATAACTAATAAGGACCGACTGTATAGCACAGGAACTCTACTCAATATTATGTAATGGCCCATATGGGAAAAGAATCTAAAAAAGAGTGGATATATGTATATGTATAACTGATTCACTTTGTTGTACACCTGAAAGTAACACAATATTGTAAATCAACTATACTCCAATAAAAATTTAAAAACAACAACAAAAACAAACAAACAAAAATAAATAAATAAAAGGGTTTTACCAACCTATATATCCTCGGACAGATGAATGGATAAAGAAGATATGAGACACACACATGTACACACACACACACACACACACACACACACACAATGGAATACTACTCAGCCATAAAAAAGAATGAAATAATGCCATTTGCAGCAACATGGATGGATCTAGAGATGATCATACTAAGTGAAGTAAGTCAGACAGAGAAAGACAAATACCATATGATATCACTTATATGAGGAATCTGAAATATGACACAAATAAACTTATTTGAAAAACAGAAACACCTGTGCTATACAATATGTCCTTGTAGCTTATTTATTTTACGCATAATAGTTCGTATTTCTTAATCCTCTACCCCTATATAAGCCCTCCCCTTTCCCACTCCCCTCTGGTAGCCACTAGTTTGTTCTCTAGATCTGTGAGTCTGTTTCTGTTTTGTTATATTTATTCATTTGTTTTATTTTTTAAATTCAGAAAAAAAAAAAGAAAAACAGGAACAAACTCACATACATAGATAACAGACTTGTGGTTGCCAAAGGGGAGGGGGCTGGAATGAATTGGGAGCTTGGGATTAGCAATGCAAACTATTTTATAGAGAATGGATAAACAACAAGGTCCTATTATATAGTACAGGTAACTATATTCAATATCCTGTAATAAACCATAATGGAAAAGAATATGAAAAAGGATATATATATATATATATATATATATAGTGATCTGAATCACTTTGCTATATACCAGAAATAACACAACATTGTAAATCAACTATACTTCAATAAAATAAATTTTTAAAAAGAGGAAAAGGGTTTTAAATTTGAAGACACTGACCCTGTTGCCAGGAGCTTTGAAACTGATGTGAGGTCAGCATACAAGAAGCAGTTAACAGGTACTATCAGAATGAATCTATAATCAAATGTTTAATGGTGGCAGGGCATTGACTGGGAAGAGAAACTGGAATTGGATAGAGCAGAGTAGGGAAGCATCTATTATGCTCCAAAGCTACAAGACAGGTCTCTGAGGAGTCATTCTTTGACAAGGCCATGTGTCACCATCAATGTACCAGGAATAAAAAGGCACTCTGTAGTCACCTTTGTCACAGGGTACATATAGAAAAGTTGATGAAAGTTAAAATTTGCTAAAGAATTTTAAATCCCTGCCCCCCAAATAAGTGGTATTTACTCTTACTGTGAAATTATTAAAATTCCTGCCAAAGCATTAAAAAGCAGTTTCCACCACTTTAAGATCTTCCATCTCACTAACATATGATAAATATTATAGTGTCCTTTTTATGGCAAACAGCACGTAATTCCAGAAAAATGTAGAGTAAGCTTTGAGCAGAAGTCCTCATTGAAGTGGAAGCATTCAGTGCCCCAAATTGCTTCAAATTAATGGTTACTACCAAAAGGCTGATACAAATGTATACTTAGCAAATGGTCTGAGGCAACCAAAAGAGAAAAACAAAAAAACGGGCAAGGAATATTGCTCTTTGGTTTTACTTATTTACAATAAAATCTTTATACTGCAGATATTAAAGCCACAAATGTATATAATCTGTTTCAAGGCAAAATTACATCATTTATAGAGGAATTTTAAAATGCATGTTTCATTGCCGTGGAATCAGTTTTTAGTATCAGTAAGTAGTTTTTTGCCTCTACTTTTTCTGAATGTTTTTTTCTCTGCTGGATTTCTCCAGGGCCTATAATGACACTGACACATAGTAGGCACTCGATAAACATTGGTTGCATTTTTCTAGGTCAGGCCCTTTTCTCTCTCTAAATGTATTAACATTTAACCTCAATTGTTGCTTAAGCAAGAAGGGCTACACAAAGAGACTAATGACGATTTGAAAACATACTTTCAAAGTCATTGCATAAACAATGCTAAAATTAGATATAGTTCTATGAAAAAAAAAAAGCCATTTCTTTTTTTCCTGTGGAAAAATTAAGGACTAAAACTGGACAGATCTTTCAGAGCCTCAATGTGAGTTCAAATAACAAAAAGAAAAGAAAAGAAAAAAAAAGAGAAAAAGAGAAAGAAAGAAGAAAAAGAGAAAGAAAAGGAAGGAAGGAAAAAAAGAGCAAGTCAGCATGACATGGAATAAGAGGATCAGGAACTACTTTTATTATTAACCCCCCATTAAAAAAGTGAATAAATGGAGCAAAAATTGGGTAAATAGTGTACCCCAACAACAGAAAACTGAAACTGTATGAGGCTGCTGCCCGATGATATTCCTTACCTACCTGACTTGAAACAAATTAGAGGCAGAAGAGTTGAATTAAATGCGCTGGTGTTATGGAACCAAACTTGGGTCCACTAGCCACATGCAGTAAAGCTAATCTACTGACACTGGGTTGTGGTGAAGGAAAATGCAGCATTTATTACAAGGTGTCAGACAGGAGTCCAGGGCAGCTAGTGCGCAAAACACCCAAACTCCCCAGTGGATTTCAGAAAAAGCATTTTTAAAGGCCAGGTGAAGGAGGGGAGTCACAGCGTGTATGATCAGCGTGTGCACAGTCCTCTGATTGGTTGATGGTGAAGTAACAGGGCGGTGTCACAGGGGTTAACATTGTCAATCCTCAGGCTCCAGTAGGCCTGGGAGGGCTACTGCTCAAGGTTACCGCGTAGTTAACTGTCTTCCATTTGGTGGAGGTTTAGGATCTGTAAAACAACCCAGGAAATGTGCATCAGATACTGTTATCTAGGTATAACAGCAAGGAGAGGAGCTAAAGCAGAGGAGATGGGGAACGGTCTGTCCCAGGAAGGCCCCATAGCGTCCTGCTCCATCACACTGGTTTTGGAGTCCTATCAGGATACACATTCCAGTCCTGCACCTTAACAAATGTGAGACTTTCAGGGTTACTGTGACATTAGAGACAATATCAATAAATAGCAGCTCTTAATAAGTATAATTTTTTCAGCTTCTTAAGGTATAATTAGTATTTCCATTGTGGACAACCATGCTGAATTTAGCTTTTTTTAAAAAATTTATTTTATTTATTTACTGGTTGCATTGGGTCTTTGTTGCTGCGCGTGGGCTTTCTCTAGTTGTGAGCGGGGGCTACTCTTTGTTGCAGTGTGCGGGCTTCTATTTGTTAAGGAGCACAGGCTCTAGGCATGCAGGCTTCAGTAGTTATGGCACACGGACTCAGTAGTTGCGGCACACAGGCTTTGTTGCTCCTCGGCATGTGGAATCTTCCCAGACTGGAATCAAATCCATGTGCCCTGCGTTGGCAGACAGATTCTTAACCACTGCACCACCAGGGAAGTCCACCCAGCATAATATATTTTTAAATGACACTACATTTTAATTTCACTTTTATGCTGACAAATTCCTTTTTTTTTTTTTTTGGCTGAGTTAGGTCCTCATTGCTATGTGTGGGTTTTCTCTATTTGCGGAGAGCAGGGGCTACTCTTCCTTGCGGTGTGAGGGCTGTGGTGGCTTCTCTTGTTGCAGAGCATGGGCTGTAGGCATGCGGGCTTCAGTAGTTGCAGCATACGGGCTTAGTAGTTGTGGCACACAAGCTTAGTTGCTCCGAGGAATGTGGGATCTTCCCGGACCAGAGATCGAACCCGTGTCTCCTGCATTGGCAGGCAGATTCTTAACCACTGTGCCACCAGGGAAGTCCAAACCCACAGTCTTTTAACTGAGATCACACCTGGTCTCAAGACTTAATGAAGCTCAGGTTTTTGATGTTTCATCACAGAAAGAAATCAGTGAGAGACAAAGTAATAGGTAAGAAGTGGATTTATTTAGAGAGATACACACTCCACAGGCAGAGTGTGTGCTGTCTCAGAAGGTGAGAGAGGCCGAATTTAGTCTTAATAAGGCAATTTTTGTGTTGAAAACGAATACCCACACCATAGGCACTATGAACATGCCAGTAAAACCTTGTTGGAATATTTTTAAGCAAAAATTTTTATCACACTAAAAATATCCCTTGAGTCAGTACAGACAAAAAATCGTTGCTAAAGTCCAATCAATTGTTCAAAAAATAAACATGAAATGAGTCCCAGCTACATCACATGCTTTGCCAGGCACTGAGGCTACCGCAATGAGTAAGTCTTAATCCTTGCCCTTAGGGGAGGGAGTGGGAGAATAGTCTTGTAAACATTTATAAAAGGGGTAATGGGGAGGTCCAGCGTTTTCAACTCAACAATGCCATGTGGCAGAAAAAAACTTGGGATCAGAAATGGGTCTAAATATCCTTGGTCCCACTTCCCATAATGCTGCTAACCAAAACTGGAGATTTCCAGTAGGTCACCACTAAAATGTGGGCCATCTAAACTTAGCAAAAACAATCGCAATTAGAAAGAAAACAGACTCCATATATCTAAATCATGAAATCAATCATTCTTGAAAAAGTAAGAGCTAACAGAAAAAAAATTAACCTTTTCATAGAGTATACAATTTACCAAGCACTTTCCTTTCTGTAATCTCATTTGACCCTCATAAACCATGAGCTAAGCAGCCACCATTTTATAGATAAGGAAACTGAGGTTTCAAAAATGAAGCAAAGAATTGGAATCGGTGTGACACGCTGGGAAATAAGAACAGGTGCTTTTGAGGACTGGAAAAAGAAATGCCCAAAAGATAGAAATCAGGTGGGATCAAATTAAAAAAAGGAAGGAAAGACGGGAGGGAGACAGAGAGAGAGAAAGAAAGCAAGGAAGGAAGGTAGGAAGGAAGGAAGGAGGGTAGGAAGGAAAGAAGGAGGGTAGGAAGGAAGGAAGGGAGGGAGGGACAAAGAAAGGAAAAAAGGTAAGTCACAGTCCAAAGGTGCACAGGAGGAGGGGCTCCTGAAAAGTGAGGAGACCTTCTGAAGTGCTTCTAGCACAGAGATGGCTGAGACCATGGGGCAACCAAAATGATAACAGTTTGACCCTTTCCACCATGTGAGGACACAACAAGAAGTCGGCAGTCTGAGACCCGGAAGAGGGCCTTCACTCTACCATGCTAGCACCCTGATCTTGGACTTCCAGCCTCTAGAACTTTGAGAAATAAATTTCTGTTGTTTATAAGACCCCTAATATGTGGATTTTGTTCTGGCAGCCCAAATAGACTACGAGAATTTATCAGGAAAATTGACCACAATGATTGCCATCTCTTCCTCCATATCTGAGAGACAGTTCAAACTCAAGATATGCAAACCTGAACTCCTGGGCTTCTCCCAAGAGCTACTGTACCTGCAGCCTTCCTCATCTCAATGGATGGCAATTTCAGCTTTCTAGTTGTCCAGGCCAATAAAAACCTTGAAGTTATTATTTTTTTTAAAATTCTTTATTGAAATAAGTGTATCTATTAGACATCTAATATTTAAGAATTTTCACAAATTGAGCAAATGCATGTAACCAACCTGAGATCAAGAAACAGAACTGGGAGTTCCCTGGTGGCCTAGAGGTTAGGATTCTGGGCTTTCACTGCCGTGACCTGGGTTCGCAGGTCAGGAAACTGAGATCTGGCAAGCTGCGCGACATGGTGAAAGAAAAAAAGAAAGAAAGGAAGAAAGAAGGAAGGAAGGAAGGAAGGAAAGAGAAAGAGAGAGAAAGAGAAAGAAAGAAAGAAAGAGAGAGAGAGAAAGAAAGAAAAAGAAAGAAAGGAAGGAAGGAAGAAAGAAAGAAGAAAGAGAACTTTAATAATACCCCTGAGGCTTTCTTTAGACTGCCCCCTTCTAGTCACTAGAACCCCTTCAATAAAACAAATGTCTCTCAGAATGCAGTGCAGGAGAACAAGGAAGAAAAGTTAGGAGAAGACACAGTATATATCTAGATGTTCTAGCATTTGTCTACAATCAGTGCCAAGAGAAAAATAAGAGATTTTTATTTTATTTATTTATTTTTCTGATATGGACCATTTTTAAATTGAAAATTTTAAGGTAATTTATTAAATTAAATTTAATAAATAAATTAATTGTGGGCCATTGAATTTGTTATAATATTGCTTCTGGGTTTTTTTATGTTTTGGTTTTTTGGCTGTGAGGCATATGGGATCTTAGCTCCTTGACCAGGGACTGAACCCACACCCCTTGCATTGGAAGGCAAAGTCTTAACCACTGGACCACCAAGAAAGTCCCAGAAGAGATTTTTAAAAAGTAGATAGGAAGAAGAAGAGACAAAGCAATAATAGAAGAAAATTTCCCAGAATTGTAAGAAAGACATGAGTTCTCAGATTTAAGAGGCCCATCAGTTGTCAAGCAGTGTTACTGAAAGTGGGGGTCACTTTAGTAATCCCCTTGAGTAAAGTGGTACTTGCCACTTTACCACTTGAGTAAAGTAGTGCTTGCCACTCAAGAGCCAATAAAGAAGCGAGGTTGTTGGAAAGGAAAGCTTGCTTTATTTTGGATGCTGGCAACTGAGGAGGGAGGAATGGACTCCTGTCCAAAGGCCAACTCCTCCCCACCCCAATCAATGAACAAGAGCTTTTACAGGTGGAGGGAGGGGGCTACATGTAGAAACAGCACAGTCAGCTCTGATAGTCATCTTTCTTTCTTCTTCCTCCCCCCCCACCCCCCCCACCCCCGGCCACTCTGCACAGCTTGTGGCATCTTAGTCCCCCAACCAGGGATTGAACCCAGGCCCTCAGCAGTGAGAGTGCAGAGTCCTAACCAATGGGCCACCAGGGAGTTCCTGTCTGACAGTCATCTCGAAATTGGTTATGCAGTAGTCTGCCCAGCGTCATCTTGATTGTTTTAAGGGTTGGTTTTTTCCCACTTCCTTGAGGCCATTTCTCAGAATTGTGGCAGCTTCTGTCATGGCTACAGTCTGGTCAGGATGTAGTTGATGTAGTTGACTTCTTCCACCTGGTGGGGGTTTCAGCAAGTGTAAGACAGCTCAAAGGATAATGGCTCAGAATATTATCTATAGTCCTTGAGAAGGAACTAAAGGTCGTTAATTATGTTTAATGAATAAACTATTATTATTTAGTCTTGTTGGACTGTTTTCCTTTGTTTCTGCATTTTCTCACTTCTCTGATTAAACTTATTCTTTGGTTAAAGTTTTTCCACAGACAAAAGGCAGGCTGAGGACGTGGTGGGGAAGGACCATAGGGTCCTGCTCCGTTTCAGCAGGATGTATGGATAAAGACCCACACCTAGACACACTGTAATGAAATTCCAGAATAAAAAGAAAAAACAAAACCAAAAACCTGTTAGTTTACACAGAGTAAAACATTGTCCTAGAGGAGCAACAATTAATGACATCTGAATCAAAGACATCAATGATATCTGAATTGTCATAGGCAACATTGTGAAGGAAGAAGATGGGACAATATTAAAACTTAAGAAAATAAGGTTTTCCTTAATGTTCTGGATCATGTTTACATTTATGCACATTATTGAAAAAAATATATTAAAAAGTCTGCATTCCAAAACAAAAATAGTCCACAACCCCATCACCTAACTGGGTCAATGTTTCCCTTTAGCCAGGTTTTCTTCTAGTGCTTGTTTATATGCATTTTCAAATTTCACATATTTGCAATAGTATTAAAGGTAGAAATTATATTCTACAGACTTACTTTATAATATATCATGAAAATTGTTCTAGTTGGTAGTCTTTATTTCTCACCTTCCCCCATCTCTTCTCCTTCCCTCCCTTAACCCCTCCTCATGGTAACATTACCACTCCTTCTAGCTTGTTATTTTTTCAAAATTTCTCAACTCTTCTTGCTTTTTTTTTTTATAAATTTATTTATTTATTTAATTTATTTATTGTCTGCATTGGGTCTTCGTTGCTGTACACGGGCTTTCTCTAGTTGCTGCGAGTGGGGGCTACTCTTCATTGTGGTGTGTGTGCTTCTCATTGTAGTGGCTTCTCTTGTTGTGGAGCGCGGGCCCTAGGTGCATGAGCTTCAATAGTTGCAGCACATGGGCTCAGTAGTTGTGGCTCACGGGCTCTAGAGCACAGGCTCAATAGTTGTGGCGCACGGGCTTAGTTGCTCCATGGCATGTGGAATCTTCCCAGACCAGGGCTCAAACCCGTGTCCCCTGCATTGGCAGGCGGATTCTTTACCACTGCGCCACCTAGGAAGTCCCTTCTTGCTTATTTTTTCTACCTCCTAAAAGTTAGAATCAGCGTGTTAACTTCATTAAAAATTTCTCTAGGGCTTTAATTGGAACTCCATAGGGTTTATAGATTAATTTGATGAAGACGCTTTCTTTAGAGAACTGTGCCTTTCCATCTAAGGACATGGCATATCTCTCCATTTATTCCAGTTATCTTTTGTGTGGAGAAACTACTAGCATCACTCTCACAGACATTTGGGACAACAGTTTGGCCATGTCTATTACAGGAAAAATGCACCCATCCTATGACCCACCAGTTCCTTTTCATCAACTCTGGAGAAATATCCGTAGTCAAACATGCCTATGGTATTCTCTATATAGAAAAAAAAAAAAGGAAATAACCTAAATGTCCATCAATAGAGGAATGGATAAAGAACATATTTTCATCCATTGCTTTTGTTTTTGTTTTTTTACTTTTTAAATGTATGTGTTATGTATGTATGTATTGGCTGCATTGGGTCTTCATTGCTGCGTGGGCTTTCTCGAGTTGCGGAGAGCTGGGGCTACTCTTCGTTGTGGTGCGTGGGCTTCTCATTGAGGCAGCTTCTCTTGTTGCAGAGCACGGGCTCTAGGTGCACGGGCTTCAGTAGTTGTGACACGTGGGCACAATAGTTGTGGCTCATGGGCTCTAGAGCGCAAACTCAGTAGTAGTGGTGCACAGGCTTAGTTGCTCCGAGGCCTGTGGGATCTTCCTGGACCAGAGATGGAACCCATGTCCTCTGCATTGATAGGTGGATTCTTAACCACTGTGCCACCAGAGAAGTCCCTCCATCTATTGTTAAACAGACATAGCATATCATAGAACACACACGTGCTTATGTAAAGCACATATGCATACACACAAAACACACATATTTCTACCACTCATCAGCTTCATAATCTCAAATTTACCTGATACTTACTTAACTTCATTGTTATATTTCTCACTTGTATAATTTGAATAGGATTGTAGAGAGGGTTACATGGATTAATACTTGTAAAGTCTTTAAAGCAGTAGCTGGTACAAAGTAACTGCACTCAATTCTAGCTATTATTATCATCATTATTAGTCTTAGTTAAATTCAACAAGTATTCATTAACTAGCCACCATGTGTCAGACACTCCATTAACCATTGGTGATACAGAGATGATGAAGAATCAGTCCCCATCACTGAAAAAGCTTACACAATGTGGAACAAATAGACACATACGCTGGCAATGACAATACAATGTGGTAAGCACTTTGAAAGAATAATTTCGGGGTGCCCTCAGTATACAGAGGAGGCTCACTCAACACAGGACTGGGGCAGAAAGGGTGGAAGAGTGGAGCATTTTTGATACAGAAAACTCTAATGACAACTTTCTTCCCATTCCCTGTCCTCATTAAAGGAGAGAAAGTCCCTGGTAGATTATTTATTCCTTTCCAAACCTAAAAGTGACCCACCACAATTTATGTTACCACAAGATTTTCTGATTACCACTCCAGCTTGGCAACCAAGCGTAACCATTATGAAACACGACAGAGTTGTTCGGCAGGACAAGTTGGGAAACAACTATATATCTTGCTGTCAACCTCACAGGGAATCTACTTTATTCTGCCCGGTGCCAGCCTTTCAAAACATAGTTTCCACATTCAGAGAGCATTTTATGGTAAGTTTCCAAAGATTATGTTGCACAACAAATATCTAAATCCCTTGCCAAGGATTTAAGATTGTATAAACTCAAGATAAACACGAGTCAGCATTGCGTGGCTATTTTTGAAAAAAAGCGGGGGTGGGGCATGACAATGACTTGTATTAACTAGAGTATATTATCTAGGAACTATTAGGTAAGTTTCCAACTATAGATCACAGTCTTACAAGATTCACACTGAATATTCGAGAGAGAGAGAAAATCTGATACTGATTAAAAGACCCAACCTTTAAGACTGCAGTGGGTTAAAGGAATAAGGAATGTTTTCAAGCTAATTCATTAAGAACTGCTCACTCCAGGACAAGCAAAAGTAAGAGATTTCCTGCCCATAAGAGCTCATGGTTTAGAAAAAAAAACAAAGTGCAAACAGAAAATAGAATGGTATCAAGCCTTTTACAAGATGAACTTTAAGTATAGGCTTGAGCAAGTGGGATTTTAGCTAGATTTTTAACAAGGATTACACATCCCTAGTGAAAAACTTGTCATGGCTTCTCATTGCCGAGAAATAAATCTGTTTTTTTCACCTTGTCCCACACATTATATCCTGATGATAATCTTCTGGTCCAGCTAGAATGGCTTAAGCAGTATGCCTCAAATTTCCCATCCGGAATACTTTTCTGTACAAATCCTAACCATGGGTAGCCATGTTAATCTCATCTCTTCTATGAAACTTTCAGGTGATGGCACTTTATGCCATCTTCCTTCACTGAATACTCTGACCATTTATCCGCAGTCTACAGTCTGATGTGTCTTGCTAACCTCCACCTCTACCACAAGAACTCGGTCATGAATGAGGAAAATTTACAAAACAGATCAGAACAGAAACATGCAAAGTCCCCTATTATGGTCAGAATGACTCACAAGCCTCCAACACGTGACTACATCCTAATTGAATTAGTTTATGTCTCCAAGGAAAGCAAGGGTCGATCACTAAAGGGATAACCAATCTCAAAAGCTAGAGCCAGCTAGCTTTGTCGAAACGGCACCTTCCTGGGCCCTGAAATTGAATATTTTTATTCCCTAAGATGAGACATCCTTCATGGGGAGAGGGCACGGGGGCATTCAGCCAATAGACTTCACATATTTCTAACCCCACTGGTGCCAGCATTTCCTACCTACGGAAAGAGAAACTTCAGTGGAAAGGGCCCTATAATCTGCATTTTTTAAAAAGTCAGCTTTATTCCAGGGTAATTTACATAATTATCTGTAACTATAAAAATCACTCCTTTTAGGGGTATAGTTCTAGAAATTTTGACACATGCATATGAATGTATAACCACTACCACAATCTAGATATAGATGACTTAACTTCTTATGTAAGTTTGTCAACAAGGAGGAAAATGCACTGTTCCTGAAGACGTGCCTGTAACAACTATTTTTCACTAAAATAATAATATTTTATTATTAGCTTGCCTAGAATGAGTCCATTTGTAATGTACTAACTCCTGAAAATAAGAGAAAGAAAATTGTCCTCTAGGACCTAAATTATATCAACACAATGTATCAGATCAGAATGGCAAAAAGTTACCTTACAGAGACAGACTATTTCACAGGCCTCCAAGTCTTGTTGACTGTAACCTGCTTGCAGATTTTGTATTAATCTGGTGTGTCAAGCAAGGGAAATTGGCTCAGTCAGACATTTTTTAGACAAGTGCTACTCAAAGTATGATCCTTGAGCTGGTGCCCTTATGTGAACTGTTTGTTTTTGCTCCATGATGAGATAAGTACCAAAACTAAGAGTAACGATTAGAAACTTACAGAAATTTAACAAAGAGATTTTATATTGGTTGTCTTTAATACTAAAAACTTTGCGCTTGTATTTTGTATGTCTTTGTTTCATGTTTCTAATGATTTATTTTTATTGTACTTTTTAAAAGTCCGTGATAAATTGGAGGAAAAAAGCCTGGTTCTTTCTTACGCAGATTGAGAAGCACTTCCTGCTGGTAGCTACTAAATGTTGACCGCTCCGTTAGCCCTTATTCATTGACTGCCTTAAATCAAAGGTTAGCAAACTTTCCATATAGCCTCAGATACTATATCTTCGGCTTTGCAGACCATGCAGTTTCAGTCACAACGGTACAGCTTGAGCAAAAGTAGACCTAGACAATCTGCAAATGAATGAGCTTGGCTACGATTCAATAAAACTTTATTACAACACGGAGACAGGCTGGATTTTGTTCGTGAACTTCAGTTTGCCAAACGCTGCCTTATATTATCATTGAATTTTGTCATATTAGATTGCAAACGCTTCATCAGGAGGAGACCTGGAGCTTATCTTTTTTCATTACAAGCAGCGACTACAAGTTCCAATAACCACTTTTGGAATGAATGGGAAAAAATGGAGAATAATAAACTGGAAGGGTGGAAGAGAGTGTTCCAGATAGTGGGGACAGAAAAGCAGAGTTAGGAACACAAGTGAAAATAAATCGACGAAAGCTAAGAAGACTGAGAATAATTTCAACACTTCCATCAATCATAATGAAGTGGTTTTTTTGTTTGCTTGGTTTTGTTTTGTTTTGTTTTTTATTGTACTATAGCCTCATTGGGGTTCGGGGGGGGGGGTTGTTTGTTTAATTTCTTTTTTTAACCATTTTTTTTTGAAGTATACTTAGTTTACAATGTTGTGTTAGTTTCTGGTGTACAGCAAAGTGATTCAGCTTATATACATATATATGTATATGTGTGTATATATATATTCTTATATATACATATATTCTTTTTCAGATTCTTTTCCATTATAGGTTATTACAAGACATCAAATAGAGTTCCCTGTGCTATACAGTAAGTCCTTGTTTATTTTATACATAGTAGTGTGCATATGTTAATCCCAAACAAAGTGTTTTTTAAAAAAGTTCCTGGCCAATTCCTTTGCTATCTTCACTGAATACAGAAAAAAGGAAACAAATTGGCATTTTACCAGAAAGGTTTTAGATGACACATAAAGAACTTCTGGTAAACTTTTGACTGCGTTACCAAAGGAAATTCCTCAGCTGGGAAATCTCTAAAAATAATATTAATACAAATTAGCCTGAACTGTTTGAAGAGGTTGTGATGGCTGCCCAAGAAATGTCCTGGATAATTCCTCAAGGTGGCTTTCATTTTCAAGCCCATGAATTCACCAGACAACCCATTTTTCTCCAGGTATAAGCTCCATGCCTCTAATTAAAAAGTTCTAAAAAGGAAGCATAACATTTTGTTTAAAAATAATTGATACTTCAAATTATATCATATATGCTAATTATATATTTTCATGCTTGGTAAAAACAGACTGTCTAAAATAAAGATTTTAAGAAAATTATTCATTGTAATGGGTAACTAAGATTTAATCCAAATTTGTTGGCTTTAGCCTTAGGTCATATAAATTTCCATTTGGCCATTAATGATTAAAGAGTTAGAGGAAGGAGAATAGGTTATAAATATTGCAGAGGTGGAATATGAGGAATGTTAAATAAGTGAATTGCCAGTCTTCATTACAGCAACAAAATTGTCATGTAAAGTCACATTCACTTAGCCAATATTTATTTATTGAGTCCCAGCTATGTGCCAAGAATTGTGACCCACAGGATGAATCAAGTATAACCCCTGCCTTCAAGGAGTGTATATTCTAGGTAGAGTGTAAAATGATGAATGAAATTGTCCAAAGGATGTGTCCAATCTTACTGCAATTTGACAGACTATAATTGGTGTTTTTCAAAAGCTGTCAAATGTGTCTTTCAAAAATTACTCAGGTAACTTTATTTACACATTTTATTGTCACTATATCTCCCCAGAGTAGAAGAGCTGTTGTCTTTGCCAGAGAAAAAAATAGCCTTTTGGAGCAACAGAGAGTTAATTAGGCTAATGAGATTGCCTTAAAAGCATGTCTAGTGCAAGAAATGTAACAGAGAGTAAATTGAAAAAGTTTCAGACCTAAGAAACTCATTTCAACATGTTCTGATCTATACTTAATATAGAATCAGTTCACAATTATTTAAAAAATCATTTCAGATTCATAAAAATCTCACTTATATAAAAATTCTTGGCAGTTGAAATATTTACAAATGTAAAGCGAGTCATCATGAAAGAACTAGCTGCAGCTTCCCTAATTAAATCAATTGTGTATTGATTTGTACATTAAACCTCAAATGTAAAGTATATGATAAGGTCACTCCTTTTGGGTACTTACTGGCTTTATTAACCATGAAAATCACCATTAAAAAGAACCTTTTCAAGGCCAATTTAATATGACAATTTTGATTTTTGTAACCACGTGTTGCATTAAGCTCACCTTTCACAAATAGGAGCACTTTGGTCTGCTCCTTAGATAGCAATGCTGAAAGCAAATATGGTTAACGCAGTGTAGCATACATTTGCACCTGCCAGGTCTCTAGATCTGACTCAGACTCCCTAAGATTTTCTGTCTGACCTAATACTTGTCATACGTGAGGACCAGAAGCCAGACATAATACATCTTTTGGACATCCCCACTCAAGAGCTGGTCTAAAGCTTCTCACCAAAGCCTGAGGGCCTTGAGTGATTCATCAACAACAGCCTCCTTGCATAGTCTCTGTGTTTGGCACTCACAAGTTTAATGTTGCTCAGATTAAATTTCTCCTCCAGTTTATGATCTTGGCAATTGTTCTATGTCCCTAGTATATTCATCCCATCTCCTGGGCCTTAAGTATGATCATGTTGTATTCTGTTTTGCTCTGTCTTGCCTGATACTTTGATTCTAGTGAATTACTTTGCTTCCCTAACCTAAACCTCAGTCTCTGGGTGACATGTGTTCTAATTTCTGCCCTGTGGTATGTTGGTCAGAATCTTAATGATAAAGTTTATATTCATTTGTTTATTTAACAGAGAGGAATTTATCTGTGCAAAGCACCCTCTCAGCTTTGGCAAGACAAAGACGAATGAGACAAAATCCTTACCTGCAAGGAGCTTACAGTCTAGGGAAGGATACAGAGAAAATCAACAATTGTAATAGAATGTGTTAGAAAAGTATTATGTCAAAGGAGCCATGCAAACACAATGTAGGATATAAAGGAAGGAAGGCCTCCTGGAAGAGGTGATATTTAAGCTGTCTTAAAGGCCAGGTGGGAGCTAGCAAGGCAAAGAAAATAGGTAAATGAGAAGACACGAAGACTAGTCCAAACAGAGGGAAAAACACAAGTAAGCAAAAGCGAGCATGACAGATTATGGGAACTATAAGTAGTTCAGTGTGGCTGAAACATATCTGTGGCAAAGTGGTGAGATGTGAGGCTGATTGGAGACAGATCATGAAAAGCCTTGTGGGGCTATATTCTTATCTAGTAAGCAATAGGAACCCACTGAAGGGGATTTACCAGAGGGGTACTCTGATCAGATGTATTTCAGGTTAATCTCCAGGGTTGTGGAAGACGGATTAGAGACAGGTGAAAGAGGGTGAACAGAGAGGAGACTGCTGTAATCCAGATAATACACAAGGAGGGACCACAATAAGATGGTTGAAGAGGAATGGAAAGGCGGGGATGAATGTGAGAGTAAGAGATGTAGTATTTGATCTACACTAACCCTGCCGTTACATGTTTGATGAATTAAGAGAAGAAGTTGTTTGTAGCTGAAAGTTTGATGTAGAAGATGACGCCTTCTTTAACGATGCGGAGTGGAGATAATAAGCATCCAAGTGGAGGTGAGAATGACATTCTGTAGCTCAAGATAAAAGTTGTGGTTGGGATGTATCTGAGGGTTGTCTACATAGAAGTGATAGTTTATAGGAAGGTGTATACGAAGAAAATCTGGAAAGGTTTCCAAAGGAAAAAAATGAAATTTTAGATAAGGCTAGCATTTCCAGTAGGCTTAGCATTGTTGGTATAATGGCATGTACAGTGTCAGAAGCAAAGTCATTTTCTTACCTTTTCCTTTCTAAAAAAAATTTCAACGAATTCTTTTCAAAGTGCTTCTTCTTACCTAGTTTCTTGTGGCCCTCTTCACAAGTGTTGTTTGAGTTAGACGAGCCAAGTATTATTCCCCTTTATAAGAACTTCCTGGTAATCCCAGCACCTTTGTCCCTTCCCCCAGGTGGACTCTTGATCCCAGTCAAACCTAAAAACCTTTGCTCTGCTGTCACCCACGTCCTAGCATGACACTCATTTATAAGTGGAAGGGCCAGGGCATTAGGTGTTGAAGTGTTTGCCAGAGGCCACATAGCCAACCCACACAGGAAGAAAGTAAAGACCTCAGGACTGTTGACTTCATCTCTAGGGCTCTTTGCACCACATTTTATGATGAACTTCCCTGGAATTCATCTATTTCACAAAGCAAAGCAAAGAATCCTTATGATATTGAATTTCAATATACATGTATATTTATTAAAAATATTATTCATATACATATAAGAAAAGGTGGAAAATTTAAGAATCTCAACTAATATTTATTTTCACTCTTTACTAATCAAGTATCACTCTAAACTTGAAATCAGTTCCCACAGGAAAATCTTTATCTCTTCCTCTCTTACATAAATAAGAATGCACATTAGAAAAATATGATGAAGCTCCTAGCATTAAAGGACTTTTTTTTTTTAGAACTTTTATTGAGATACAGTTAGACAATAAACAGCATATATTGAGTGTACAGTTTGGTATCCCAATCTCCCAGTTCATCCCTCCAACCCTCCCCGCTTTCCCCACTTGGTGTCCATGTGTTTGTTCTCTACATCTGTGTCTCTATTTCTGCCTTGCATTTCTTCTTTCACAGTTGTTAGCATTTGCCTTATGTATTGAGGTGCACCTATATTGGGTGTATGTATATTTATAATTGTTATCTCTTCTTCTTGGATTGATCCCTCAATCTTTATGTAATGTCCATTCCTGTCTCTTGTAATAGACTTTACTTTAAAATCTAACGTGTCTGATATGAGTATTGCTACTCCAGCTTTCTTTTGACTTCCATTTGCATGGAATAACTTTTTTCCATCCCCTCACCCTCCGTCTGTATGTGTCCCTAGGTCTGAAGTGGGTCTCTTGTTGACAGCATATATATGGGTCTTGTTTTTGTATCCATTCAGCCAGCCTGTGTCTTTTGGTTGGTGCATTTAGTCCATTTACATTCAAGGTCATTATCGATATGCATGTTCCTATTACCATTTTCTTAATTGTTTTCTTGTTGTTTTTGTAGGGCCTTTCTTCTCTTATGTTTCCCGCTTAGAGAAGTTCCTTTAGCATTTCTGGAGGGCTGGTTTGGTGGTGCTGAATTCTTTTAGCTGTTGCTTGTCTGGAAAGCTTTTGATTTCTCCATCGAATCTGAATGAGATCCTTGCTGGGTAGAGTATTCTTGGTTGTAGGTTCTTCCCTTTCATCACTTGAAATATATCATGCCACTCCCTTCTGGCTTGCAGAGTTTCTGCTGAGAAATCAGCTGTTAACCTGATGGGAGTTCCCTTGTATGTTATTTGTTGTTTTTCCCTTGTTGCTTTTAATAACTTTTCTCTGTCTTTAATTTTTGTCACTTTGACTACTATATGTCTTGGCATGTTTCTCCTTGGGTTTATCCTGCCTGGGACTCTCTGCCCTTCCTGCACTTGGGTAGCTATTTCCTTTCCCATGTTAGGGAAGTTTTCAACTATAATCTCTTCCAGTATTTTCTCAGGTCCTTTCTCTCTCTCTTCTCCTTCTGGGACCCCTATAATGCGAATGTTGGTGCATTTAACATTGTTCCAGAGGTCTCTTAGGCTGTCTTCAGTTCTTTTCATTCTTTTTTCCTTATTCTTTTCTGCATCAGTGATTATCACCATTCTGTCTTCCAGGTCACTTATTCGCCCTTCTGCCTCAGTGAATCTGCTGTTCGTTCCTTCTAGTGCATTTTTCATTTCAGTTATGGTGTTGCATATCTCTGTTTGTTTGCTCTTTAATTCTTCTAGGTCTTTGGTAAACTTTTCGATCTTTGCCTCCAGTCTTTTTTCAAAGTCCTGGACCATCTTCACTATCATTATTCTGAATTCTTTTTCTGGAAGGGTGCCTATCTCCTCTTCATTTAGTTGTTTTTCTGGGGCTTTATCCTGTCCCTTCATCTGGTACAAAGTCCTCTGCTTTTTCATTTTCTCTATCTTTCTGTGGCTGTGGTTTTCAGTTCCACAAGACGAAATACTGCTGATACTGCTTGATACTGCTTGATACTGCTGTCTGCCCTCTTGCGGAGGAAGCTATCTAGGAGGCTTGTGCGTGCTTCCTGATGGGAGGGACTGATGGTGGGTAGGGCTGGGTGGGTGGAGCTCAGTAAGACTTTAATCCAATTTGGTGGACAGAGCTCAGTAAAACTTTAATCTGTTTGTCTTTCAAAGGGTGGGGCTGTGTTCACACCTTGTTGGTTGTTTGGCCTGAGGCCACCTAGCACTGGAGCTTACAGGCGCTTTGGTGGGGCTAATGGTGGACTCTGGGAGGGTTCACACCAATAAGCACTTCCCAGAACCCCTGCTACCAGTGCCCCTGTCTCCTCAGTGAGCCACAGCTGCCCCCCACCTCTGCAGGCAACCCTCCACCAGCAGCAGGTAGGTCTGGTTCAGTCTCCTATGGGGTCACTGCTCCTTCCCCCTGGGTCCTGGTGAGCACGCTTTTTTGTGTGCCCTCCAAGAGTGGAGTCTCTGTTTCCCCCAGTCCTGTGGAGGTCCTGCAATCAAATCCTGCTGGCTTTCAAAGTCTGATTCTCTGGAGATTCCTCCTCCCGTTGCTGGCCTCCCAGGTTGGGAAGCCTGACGTGGGGCTCAGAACCCTCACTTTAGTGGGTGGACTTCTGCAGTATAACTGTTCTCCAGTTTGTGAGTCACCCACCCAGCATTTATGGGATTTGATTTTAACGCGATTGCGCCCCTCCTACCATCTCATTGCGGCCCTCCTACCATCTCATTGCGGCTTCTCCTTTGTGTCTGGATGTGGGGTGTCTTTTTTGGTGAGTTCCAGTGTCTTTCTGTGGATGATTGTTCATCATTTAGTTGTAATTCCGGTGCTCTTGCAAGAGGGAGTGAGCGCACCTCCTCCTACTCTGCTATCTTAATCCTATCTCTCCTAAAGTACTTTAAATTTTCTGTCAAAGTGACATAATATTACTTGGAAAATAGCCAGGGAGTTTTCACAAAGACCCAGAAGGCAAAAACTACAAAAGAGAGGACTGTGTCTGAAAACTAAGAAGGTAAGATTTTTGCAGACTGTAGGAAGTACCTGCAAGAAAGGGGGTAGTAGGATACCTTGAAGATTTTTTAACCCTTTAAGAGTTAAAACTATAAAATCAAGTCCTAGTGGACCAGGTCACAGACAGACAAAGACAAGCTAAAGAAAGGAAATGGCTCCGGGATTAGAGCAAAACTAACAAAATACATGAATATGTCTAAGGAAAGAATGGGCCCATGAGAAAGCAAGCTGTCAGACAGGAGTATAGGAAAAGAATGACAAAAGCCTTGGCAATACTCATCCTGGCACTGCCCAGGGAACTGTGTCAGGGCCATAGGTTTCTTTACGCCCTTTCGCAGGTATATGCCTATTCCAGAAATGGACCAATTGATCCTCTAGAACTAATTGTTAGTACATATTAATTTCATCCCACTATTACTCCTTGCTTTCTCCTCAAACAATCCTCCTGTTTGGTAGGGCTTCCTGTGAGGAGAGAATACTGTGGTCTTATCAACGTTACCATTCCATCCACTATGAGAGTTGTATTTTGTTGTTGTTATCAATCAATTTTTTTGGCATTCTAGATTGTTGCTTGTGAATTTAGTCACTATGAGTTCATCTTTGGACCATATCGTCAATCTCAAGGTATAGACAAATCAAGTTTCTGAGGCTACCCTGTCAATTTTCCAACACCAACCTTGGGCAGTGCCTTTTATTCACACTTAAAGGGGAAGAGATGTACATAATCCATAACTTAGTAATGAGTATATGGTCTACATGAAAAGTCTGGGTAAGTAATAGAATCTGTGTGTGTCATTGATAGAAATGTGGTGCTAAGAGGCGGGAATGGTTTTACATGGAAAGTTAAAAAATAAAATCGGTGTTCACGTGTTAATGTGTCTTTGGGCTGAATCCAATTACCAGATGTAGTAGTACCTCATATTTACCTCATAATTACCTCATATCTAATCTACCTCAGATATACACGTGCTAATAGTGCAGTCCCAAATAGTACAGCAAAGGGAGTCCGTTACACGTATATAGTGTGTGTTAACAATCAACCCACACACACAGTTATATTCCACATGACTCTAAGCTTCATGAGAGCAGATAACAGCTGATGATGTTTACCCTAGTGTGTGGTTTTTAGGGGAGCCTCAAATCTACTTTCAATTATACAACCAGATTAGTTAAGAAAGTGAGGTTTTGTTTAAATGAATTTCCCAATCACTTTAGAGATTTCTCTTAATTAAACTAAAAAAAATAAACAAAACAAAACCCAAAACTACCATACACACTAAGGTCCTTATCAGGTGTCACTTCTGTAGACTCTATTTTATGATAGTTGATTAATCAATGTAAAATCTAAGTGACTTTTTAAAGTGTTTGAAATTTCAGACAGGCAACTTTATTAATTTAGTAGTGCCGCCACAACAAAGTACCACAAACTGAGTGGCTTGAACGACAGAAATTTATTGATTTATTGTGTCACAGTTCTGGAGGCTAGAAATTCAAGAGCAAGGCATCAGTAAGGTTCCTTTCTTCTGAGGGCTATGAGTTAAGGATATTTTTCAGGCCTCTCTCCTTGACCCTTAGATAACCATCCTCTCCTGTGTTTTTTCACATCGTCTTCCCTCAGTGTGTGGCTGTTTCTGTTTCCCAATCTCCCCTTTTTATAAGAACACCAGTCATATTGGATTAGGGCCCACCCTAATGACCACATCTTAACTAATTCCAATGGTAATGACCCTATTTCCAAATAAGGTCATGTTCTGAGGTCCTGGGGTGAAGACTTTGACACGTGAATTATTGGGGGGATGTAATTCAACGCATAACAGCAACTTTTGAGTGATTTTCTGGGCATAGCCTCTCCTTGGACTGCTTTCTTATTACTGCATGTAGAGGAAAACAATTGACATTTACTGAATTAACATATTAGGACATTCTGACTATTCTCGAATAACCTTAAAACGCACATAGTAGAGTGAGTTACTTCACTTGTGAGGGTTTAGCTGACGACACACATCTGTCTCTTAATTGGCTTTGTTGTTTTCTACTCTTGAGAATGTTTTGTGAGTTGGAAAAAGAGGACAAGGAGGGATGGCTACCGACTAGGATAATATTTTAGTGAATTTTGAAAAGCTTATATGTGAGGATATGTCAAAGAAATGAAAATATATTTCCAGAGAAATGCAGGGGCCTGTAAAAACATGAAAACATGTTCATGAATTTGGGCATAGATGAACTTCAGAGGAATATCAAGGAATTTCTGCACATAGAACAAGATTATGCCTCAGTCATCATTATATTATTTCCACTAAAATAAATCAAAGTACAGTGGTTCCAATCATTTCAGTTATCTTCACAATGGATTTGGATGCAGGTGAGTTGATCCAAATATTATCTTTAAAAGGGTTAAAGTGGGCTTCCCTGGTGGCACAGTGGTTAAGAATCTGCCTGCCAATGCAGGGGACACGGGTTTGAGCCCTGATCCGGGAAGATCCCACATGCCGTGGAGCAACTAAGCCTGTGCGCCACAACTACTGAGCCTGAGCTCTAGAGCCCTCAAGCCACAACTACTGAGCCCACATGCCGCAACTACTGAAGCCTGCACGCCTGGAGCCCGTTCTCTGCAACAAGAGAAGCCACTGCAATAAGAAGCCCATGCACTGCAATGAAGAGTAGCTCCCACTCTCCACAACTACAGAAAGCCCATGAGCAGCAACGAAGACCCAACACAGCCAATAAATTAAAATAAATAATTTTTTTTAAATAGGGGTTAAAGTAATTGGTTTTTTAAAGCTGGCAAATAATTCCATTGACTGAAATCGAAAGGGTTTCTGTTCTGTTTCCCATCAGATCATCCAGATCAAAATAAGGAAAGGGCTTGCTTTGCTTGATTTGGGGGAATAAAGGTGAATTGATGCAATGGTCTTCTGATTAAAGTATAGATTTTTTATAACCATGCCTCCTTGCCCATCGGTGTAAGGGGAGCATTTATGTGTTTGCTATTCTAGAAATTGTCATCTTTATGTTGAACTTGACTTCTAAAAATCGCAGTGCTTTGTAAAATTGCACTTTTGTCTCAAATGTAAAGCAGTATGTTACAGAGGAATGAGTTCTGGACCGGGAGAGAGAAACATCTAGATTCTAGTTCCAGCCCTGCCTTGTGGCTTTGGGAAGGTCACACAGAGCAGTTGCTCTGCCTCAGCAAACTAAAGGGTTCACTCAGATGCTAGGCGAGGTCTCCTTCAACTCAGAGGGTGTAGAATTTTGTCATATATAATTATTATTGCTCTAGTACAGTATTTTCACTCAGATGTGAAGTATATCAACAAAAGCAGAACTTTTTGCTTTGCTGGATGCAGAGTGTGGGAATAGAGACTACCCACTTGGAGAATCTCTTCCAACAGCTTTTCAGTCTGATTATTTTCATATTGTACTTCGTAAGGTGCCCTCACATAAAATGTTACATGCTTTTAAATATTTTTGTTGTTTATTCCAAAAGATTAAACTTTCTTTGTTATGTCAACATTACTACAATACAGCTAGATGCCATGTAATTTTATTTTTATGTAAATGTTGGCAGGAATTACCTTGGTGCTTTTGTCTTGGCTAAGAACCAGGTACATTTGTACTGGATCTATACCAACGGCTCTTTTTGTTTTAAAACTTTACATGGGTCCTATATAATTGGTTTTCCCACCTATCTAATTACCCTTGATGATATTATAATTCTTTTAAATAATTAAGTGGGCTATGACTAATTTTCATACTGATAACTAAATTTTAACTCGATCTTGCAATTTTAATATTGGCAATGCAATACTTGGAATATAAATGCATTTAGCCCACATCCTAAGTGTTTCATTTTGTGACACTTCTACTCAATAATAAAGTGTTTGATATAATACAACATTTATAAATCTAGCTCCTTAATGAAGATGGGGCCATATATTGATTAGTTTATGAGCAGAGTTTAATTTTTGAGATACAATATTTAAAACTGAAGATTAAATTTTTATATTTTAATTCATGGAGAAGTCTGTTCTATTAATGTAGATCTTATTTTATCTTCATCTGATAACCAAAATTAAACATTTTCATTTTGTTTTCTTTGTTGCCTAATATGATAAGCAAATGACCTCTTTGAGATGGAATTTTGTTTTCATTTCTTAATGTGTTTATCTTACATTCCGTTTGTTTTAGCAGCACTCAAATATTTTGTCATATTTAAAAATAATCCTTTAATTGGACAGGTTTAGTTTATTACAGCATTTTGTCTAATTCAAATTATTTGAAACTGCATGAACTTGCTCCAGCTTTGTTTATGTAATTTGTAAACTAAACAAAATCTATGCAACTTTCTCCATCAGAGCAGAAAATAATGACCAAAAAAATCATTTTCTATATCATGGCACAAATTCTTTGTGTCCTCCCTCCTCTCCCCTTTATAGAGCATTAATACAATGTGTGTAGTTTTTTTTTTTTCTTTTAGAAGCAAGTTGCCACTTTAGAATTTTTTTTTTTTTACCTAATTGCTAGTATGTCTCAGGTTTCTAAGTCCTAAGACCAAGGTTTAAGATGTTTTCTGAAACCGGAAAAGTCACAATCCATATTTTACCTGTTTTTCTCATCAGTAAAATGGTGATAATTACCCTTTCCTCGCATACCTCATAGAGTTTTTGTGAAGTTCTAATAATATAATATACACAAGGGCCTTGAACATATATAGTTAGAATGTTGTGCAGATATATGGGGTGATATTGTTGCTGTCGTTGCTGTCATTGATATTATTATTCGGTTATTAAGATGCCTGATATGGGAAAGGAGAGTAACTTTACTAGAAAATAATTCTGTTTAGTTTTACCCCTGTGTCACAGTGAAATATTTCAACATATAATAATACCTAAGGATTGTGAGGTTCCTATATAATATATTAGTTATAAGATTTTTGGAACATGAAGTAAACTAAAAGAGGGTAAATCATAATACGGATAGGCTTAGAGGAGAACCAAGCCAAGGCTTCAGTGGAGGGAGAGAGGAAACTAATTAAGGACAGGATGGGAAAAGAACTCAATTATGATGCTGGTCCTTTCAGAAGAGCCAGGCAATTCACTGCAGTATCAACAGGCAGACCACTCTGAGGAAGTCCAACTAAGGAAGGGGTCACAGCAATAAGAATCTAGGTCACAAGTGGTATTTCAAGTTGAGAATGTGATCCTGCTATGGTTCTGGACAACCTGTAGATAATAGGACACCTCCAGAAGTCTTTCTCTTTACCCTGCTTTAATATAGATGCAGGGATTGCCTCCTCCAGGAAGTCTTCCCTGATAATCATCTGAACTGTGTTTGAGCCATTCTTCTGTGCTTCTATAATTTGTGCTGTCCTATAACACACACTAGAATTATTCAGCGATTCATTCAACAGATATTTATTAAGCACCCACTGTATACCAGGCATTGTATTAGGAACAGGGGATTCAATCATGAACAAAACAAAGTTCCGGCCTTCGTAGTGCTTACATTCTAATGAGGGGAAAGGATATAGATAATAAAAAATAAACAAGTAGGTCTTCCCTGATGGCGCTGTGGTTAAGAATCCACCTGCCAATGCAGGGGATACGGGTTCGATCCCTGGTCTGGGAAGATCCCACATGCCGTGGAGCAACTAAGCCCATGAGCCACAACTACTGAGCCCACGTGCTGCAACTACTGAAGCCCATGCGCCTAGAGCCCGTGCTCTGCAACAAGAGAAGCCACTTGCAATGAGAAGCCCACACACCACAACGAAGAGTAGCCCCCCACCAGCCACAACTAGAGAAAGCCCATGTACAGCAAAGAAGACCCAAGACAGCCAATAAATAAAGAAATAAATTAATTAATTTAAAAAAAAGAACCAGTGAGAGTTTAAAAAAAAAGTAAGAAATGTCATGGTGATAAGTACTATTAGCGAGAATAATACAGGATAATGGGGATAGAGTGTGGGGAAAATGCTAATTTCTTTTGAAGAGACAAAGGAGTAACTTTATTCTTTTTTTCCTTTTTTAAACTGAAGTATAATTTACAATGTTATGTTAGTTTCAAGTGTACAGCAAAGTGACTCAGTTATATGTACGTATATGTTCTTTTTCAGATTCTTTTCAATTGTAGGCTATTACAAAATATTAAGTATTATTCCCTGTGCTATACAGTAGGTCCTTATTGGTTATCTATTTTATATACAGCAGTGTGTATCTGTTAATCCCAGACTCCTAATTTATCCCTCCCCCACTTCTCCTTTGGTAACCATAAGTTTGTTTTCTATGTCTGTGAGTCTGTTTCTGTTTTGTAAATAAGTTCACTTACAGTAGAAAATGCTACTTTTATGCATTGTACTTTTATGTAATCTTTTTAAAGCTAACTTTACTTTTGTTAATAAATATTCTTCTAAAATTAATTTTATGTTTGCATATACATTCCCTCACATGGGTGTATGTAGCACATCTATATAACTATTCCCTTATTGTTGGGCATTTAGCTTTTCTCTATCATAAACAATATCGAGAAGAACATAAAAGTTACACTTTGGAGCACACTCTTGATTATTCCTACAGGATAAGTTCCTAGAAGTGGAAGGGTTAGCACTCCGCACTCATCTCCAATCCTTTGGACACTGGTGTTGGCGTTGATAGCCATTTTCTGAATTAGTGCCAGAGCTTGGCTACTCCCGCAATCCTGGACGCACCCATTCCCCTCTTTTTTTTTTTTTTCCCACTGACCCACAAAAAAAGGGATCAACAAACTTAATGGTGGAAGCCACGAAGGTTACGCTACTACTAGATGAAATTCCCTAAAACTTAAGGAGACTTTGTCTAACTCTAAAGGTAATTATGTTTTAAATCCTAAAATCTCCACTGCAGGTAGGGATGTGTCAACCTTAAAGCTGACTGTAAAAGTCTCCAGCTTTACCTCAGCTCCCTTTAGCTTCATGCAGAACAAACTGGGATTTTGAACCTGCTCCTTGATCATCACCTCCCAGAATGTATGACTTCCTTTTCACCTCATTTTTACCAGACCTCAACCTTCCTCAACTCTAGTCTCCTGGCTGACTTCCTAGCTCTGGTCCATAAGCAATACCTTGACTATGATTTCTTTTTTATCTACCGTTAACAAGTGATTAACCTAGGTACTTTCCAAGTATTGATGAATATGAGCCTGGCCTTGGTGCTGGAACCCAGAATAGGATAACACAGCATTCTTTTTTCTCTTTACTCACTACCACCTCCTCTTTATTGATCAAAATTGTGCAGAATTGCTGAAGGGGATTCACAACATCTCAACACACTAAGTGTGTGTTTGCCCCCAAAGCTCCAAGAAATGGCTGGGAAATGGTGTGCAGATTAAAGAACAAAATAATTAGTCAGTTTAGCTATTTATTGGTGGTTTTTTAAAGAACAAACGACTTGATGATTAAGGAGGTCGAGCTAATGATTAAAATGGTTTGAGGGCAAAGTTTGTGCTTTTCATTTGTCCATGACTACTTTCTTTTGTAAACACAAATGATTACAAATTCTCTCTAAATAAACTATTCTATTTTTCTAACAGAGTTTGAGTAATTCTAACTTAAGACTTTTGGGGAACTAGCAGTCACGTTAGCATAAAAGACTACTGACAGGAAATAAAAATACCAGTCAAGTGAAAATATTTAATTACTAATTGGATTTTAAACATATGGACCTTGGGAATTCCTTGGCGGTCCAGTGGTTAGGACTCCGCGCTTTCACTGCCGAGGGCCTGGGTTCAATCCCTGGTCACAGAATTAAGATCCCACAAGCTGTGTGATATGGTCAAAAAAAAAAAAAAAATATATATATATATATATATATATATATACGGACCTCGTTACACAGACTAGTTCATTTTCACCAACTCAACCTTAAGAACTAGAGTTTATAAAGTCACACCAAAAATGCAAGATCTTCCAGGCACAGGAACTTCAGAACCCTAGAGGAAACATATCTACCTTAGAAAAACATAGTCACTTTTCTCGATGTGAATTTCAGTAGGTGATGCTACCATTTTCTTTCTCCGCTTTAAATTAAATACACAAAGCTACTCATTTAAACTGGTTTTCTCAAGGTGATAATGGGCAAATTGGAAGCCACAGAGCCACCCATGAATGTGGCTTTCCTACTGTTTGTGTATCTTCTCCCATCATCACTGCTTTCATCACGTGATATTGTTCAAACAACCAGACCATGCTGTGCACCACAAGTTCACATTTTCACTTTCAACCTGCCAGACTGAGAACAAAAGTTACTGGTCCATGAACTATCTTGTGTGCATCTTTTATTATTTTCCTACTTTCATGGATCAACAAGGGAAATAAACAACTTTAATAAGGATGTGAGATCTACCTGACCTGGAAAGCAACATACTACACAGCAAGGGCAAAGCCAGTAGATATAACAGATCTTCCTAGAGATGATAAATGGTGTCTTCCCACCTATAAATCATAGGTCACACTATCCAATCTCCTCTGTTCCTTGAATGATGGATTTCACAGGGTGTTGTCCATCTTATAATCTATATACTACTATTTCTTTTACTTTCACTGGAAAATAGAGCTGGCAAGACCATCTAAATTTGGAATTGAGAAAAGTGGACATAGAAAACACACTGAGAGAATCAGGTTGTTGCATTCACATTAGCTGGGAAACATTTTAGGATTGCCTTAAGTGATTGTTATATATTCACTCTAACTTTGATTGAATGTTACAGGTTTCCACTGAAGGCAAGACAGACCAAACTGGGGATGACCAAGGATCAAGAGACAAGATTGATTCATGAGGAAATTACAGAGATCCAAACAGCAAGACACAGAAGGTAATGCAGAGAGTGGACAGGTGGTATCAGGAAGAGCCAGTGTGTGATAATAGATAAGATCCTTGAAAGCACGGGAAGTATGTCATTAGGAATGTATGAATTAGGAATTATATTCTGCTATTTGTACTAGAGACCTAAAAAATACTGGTTTACATGAGTTTTTTTTTTTCCTTTCATGTAATTAAAAATCTGGAGATTTTTATACCAGGACTTGTATGGCAGTTTCCAAAGTCATCAGAGAACCAGTCTCCATTATTGTCTTCATTTGTCATCCCTAAGATGTGTGACCCTTATCCTCTTGGTTATAATGGCTGCTGAAACTCCAGCCAATACATCTGCCTTCATATAGGAAGATAAGACAATGTAGGGAAGGACACAGCAAACTCTTTAAAGGAGACTTGCAAGAAGTCCTGACTATGTCTGTTTATATGTCTGCTTATAGCAATCTGATCTTTAAAGAAGACCAGGATATATTTTTGTATCTTGACACACTGACATCCCTGAGTGTACAGAAATTCTGTTTGTAAGGATGAAGAAAAGAATAGATACTGAGCAGCCACTAGCAATCTCTACAATAGTCTAATGTAATATTCAGTGGGTGACATTGCCTTCAGTGACTCAAGGACCTAGGCTCCTTCCACCTACAGGTTATTTTCAACACATCGTTTCAGTGGTTACCACAAAGGGGAAAAGATAGGGTAGAGATGGCATCACCGCTGGGCAACAGGAAGTAGGAACCCCACCACAGATATAGGTTCAAAGAGCAGAACACTACTCTGTGACAAAACTAAAGGAGTGTTTTCACACCTTAGCTGCAAATTAGAATTATTAGACACACTGGAGCTTTAAATAAATATCGTCACCCAGGCCTAAGCCAAATGGGGTGAGAATGGGCATCAGTACTTTGTCACATCTTCCCCAGGGATTCTAGTGTTCGGTCAGAGTTGAGAACCATGTTCTTAGAAGAATACAGCTGGACCTCAGACCCAGGAGAACTGAATGCTAGACAAAGATGAAAGATACAGAGTTAATTCATCTCATACACAAATTCATGGAACTATGCAGCAAAACAAACTTGATTCTTAATTCTGAGAACTTGAGCCTTGGTCTACTTAGCTTTATCCTAATGTCTGAGATGAGGCTAGTGGAAATAGGGGTTATATGGTCCCAGCAGTGACGTTTAGAGGACTCACAGCCAAGGAGCCAATCACATCACAAAAAAAAAAAAGAAAAAAAAATCAACCTCCCAGACTCTTTGGAGTATATACTCCATAAGGGATAAAAAACAACTTTGCTTATTAGTATATCTCAGTGCCTGCAACAGAGCCTGGCACAGAACCAGTATGCAGCAAATATTTTTTGAATTAATAAACTAAAAAGTATTTAGAGAGACTATTCTGTGTACTCAGAATGGTGATTTTAAAAAATTTTTTGTTTGTATAGAAGAGTATAAAAATGATAATTGCCCTCATATGATGAGAGAGAAAGAGAAGGAGCAGGTCAAGATTTAACACATAGAGCCACAGAAATCAGACAAAGTGACAGAAATCAGACAAGTGGATGCCTGCTGCTAAGGGATGAATTGATGACAAATGAGCATAGGGAATTTGGGACATTAATGTCCTATATCTTAATTGTGGTGGTGTGTTCATTTTTCACACTCATCAAACTATAAACTTAAAATGGATGCATTTTATTGTATGTAAAGTATATCTTGTTTAGTCCTCGAATGCTGCATAACAAATTACCCCAAATCTAGTGAAATAAAACAACACATTTATTAGCCCACAATTCTGTAGGTCATAAATCTGGGTACCACAATGAGTGAGTTCTCTGCAAAGATTCTCCTCAGGTTAAAATCAAGGTGTCAGCTGGGCTGTGCTCTCATCTGGGTCTCTTCCAAGTTCACAGGGTTGTAGCATCATTTTGTTCCTTGAGACTGTGTGACTGAAGTCTCAGTTTCCTTGCCTGTTGTAAATCAGGGGATGCTCTAATCTAGAGCTCATGTCATTTGCTGGGTGGAATCCTCCATCTTTAAATCCAACAATGAATGAATGTCTCTTGCATCGAATCCCTGTCATGCTTCAAATCACTTTTTCTAGGAAGAGTCCAGTTCCTTTTAAGGGTTCCTGTGATTATTCAATTACATCCACAAAATCCCTTTTGCTATAAAATAGGACATAATCACAGGAGTGATGTCTCACACATTCACAGGTTGCACACAGACTCAAGGGGAATAGATTGTAAAAGAGTCATTGGGATCATCTTGGAATTCTGCCTCCCACATACCCCAATAATATTTATTACAAAACTACATTAACACATAGGCAATTAAGGAGACTTGAGTGTTGAACTTTAAGCACTCACTCCCATGGCTACATCTTGGAGCTGATCATCATCCAGAATTGCTCCGCTTTTGAACTCTTACTCAACTTCTGAGATATAAAATGCAGATAGGTACACTACTTGTCAATAGAAATGAAGCAATGTCAGGATCAGCAGAGCCAGGTGACAGAAAGGCTGAGCTACTCCTTAAGCATTAATTTTACTATCATTACAGTTGACACATCTGCTTCTTTTTCATTCTACTGGAATCACATTCCACTTGTCAGAAGAGTGTGCGTGGGAGGTGGGATTTACCAGCACTCCCTTAACTACTTCTTACTTCTGACACCAGTGACTGATCACTGGTGAATTCCTTTCAGTTGTCAAGAAGTTCTCTCTCTTCATGTATGTGTGTGCATACACATACACCGATTGCAAACAGAGGCATTTCTGGATTTATGACCCAACAATGGTAATGCAGGTCCCGCTTATCTGGGCAGGGGAAAAGTAAACGCTCTATAATATTTCTTGCATATGTTCATGGATTTTAAAAGTCAACATTTGGGAAAATTTTCTAACGCTGTGCTTGTCAGTCAGCTACTTTTAATTTATGCTTAGCAAACACTATACGGAAGAAAGTACTATATTATTTCATGGAACTTATCCGGGAGCATGTGTTACGGATCTCTGTTCACAGTGGGTGTCTATTTCAGGAAAATGATTCACTTTTATACTTATATCTATGAGAGATTAATTACTTTTCAGTATTTTTATTGGAAAGAGTGATAAAACAGAAGTACACTTGAATTTTCACAACTTAAAAACTCCAAATTCATCACTAAATATATTTAAATCTTTAGGAATGTTTTCACCTCAAAACACACGATGATGAGCTAATTCCAAATGCTATGGTTTAAATTACTGTCGTGTTTTTATTTAGTAAATTGCATGGCAACTGGTAGATGCTATCATACTTTAAGACACAAATCTTGATAAGTGATTTGTGCTTTTTATATATGCCTACATTTTATCAAATATAATTAGACTGTGTCCAAATATGGATATGATGTTAAAACTTAGGATGTGACATGCCTTTCCCACTAGCATATTATTCAAATGTTATAGGCTTACTTCTTTTCTGGTCAGAATGATAGATAATGACTTTGTACAGGCTAATTTGAAATTGGATCCTTAATTTTCATTCATTTAATTACAAAGCAGCATTATAAAATCCCTACCAAAATAGTTCACATAGCAGTCTGCAATGAGGAAGCTTTTATGTGAAAGCACATTGTATAAGCTTGGTCAGTCGCCAGAAGTGGTAGGATTTTGCTGAGCGAGTCATGGCATTATTAGAGGATGCTGGCATAAACAGAAATGCAGACCAGTAAATGAAAAGGAGGATAGAAAGAAACCGATAAAGATGGTGTATTAAAAAAGTTGAATGTGGCTTATTAGAATACATGTTTAATAGTTCAGCATGAGTAAAGACCTGAGGAAATGACCTTTCATTTCAGCATAAAAGAAATGTAATTATAATTTATTCCAACGGTGCTCTTTTACAATAATATAGGATCATTTAGACTTGCCCATGAAAATGGTTTTATTGATAGGCTAGTGCCAATGATAAATTAACTCTTCACAATACCAACGTGTTGACTAGTAGAGAACTTATAGAAATGAAGAGAAGACTCTTAAGAAGAGCTGTGTCCTCCAGGAGAATAAAATAATGAGGAACCTATTCTAGTGAAAACAATCCAGCTTTTTATGATGATATTTATATCTATTGCAAAACTCAGGGTTTACAGGGACTTCCCTGGTGGCGCAGTGGTTAAGACTCGGCACTCCCAATGCAGGGGGCCCAGGTTTGAGCCCTGGTTAGGGAACTAGATCCTACATGCATGCCACAGCTAAGAGTTCGAATGCCACAACTAAGAGCTCACATGCCACAACTAAGGAGCCCACCTGCTGCAACTAAGACCCAGTGCAACCAAATAAATAAATAAATAGTTTAAAATAAATAAATAAAAGCTTTAAAAAAAACCCCAGAGTTTACAAAAGTAGCATGCAGTCAAATTTTCTTTTAAAAGATAAAAGAGAATCCTACAAACAACTTACCTGTTCAATTAAAATAATATTATTTCATTTCACAGAGAATTCATCTATTGAGATGTTATAATCAGATACTTTGAATGAAACAGACTTCATCCCTACCTAAGTGAATACATAATAGATCATATATGTCAGTCACTAGCCTTGATGGAAAGAGAGATGGCTGGGTCCCAAATCATGCTAAGTGAAATAAGTCAGACAGAGAAAGACAAATACTGTATGATATCCCTTATATGTGGAATCTAAAAAAATACAACAAACTAGTGAGCATAACAAAAGAGAAGCAGACACAGGCATAGAGAACAAACTAGTGGTTACCAGTGGGGAGGAGGGGGAGGGGGAGGAGCAAGATAAGGGTAGGGGATTAAGAGGTACAAACTACTGTGTATAAAATAAATAAGCTACAAGGGGGAGGAGCAATACAGGGGTGGGAAGTAGGAGGTACAAACTATTGGGAGTAAGAAAGGCTCAAGGATGTATTGTACAACATGGGGAATACAGCCAATATTTTGCAATAACTGTAAATGGAAAGTAACCTTTAAAAATTGCATACATTTTTAAAACTTTAATTAAAAAACATCTTCAGAGTCCATCATGCTGCCTGCTCTTCTGTGAGGTTCCTGAGGCGTATATATAGCACATAGGAGACACTGGACAAACACACACTTCATTCTATCTAGAGCTATGGCCTCAAATCTTTATGTGGTCTCAGGTTAAACTGAGCTGGACCATATGTGTATGAAGGTGACTCCTTACCTACCTGACCTCCATCCTAGCCTAGGGCCCAGACTAGAATTAAGAAGGGTGACTGGCCTTGACCCCTCCTTTTTCTCCACCAGCAGGTTGTACACTCTGATAGTGAGAAGACTGATAAAGAGAGAAAATCTTCCCCCAAAAACCTAGAGTTGAGCTTGCTTAAACTGTCCTCTGTGCTCCAGACACTAATCCTATGCTCACTTAGCTTTACATAAAAAGGAATATGGAGGTGGGGGGTATCTCTGACATGGAGATGTCTCCTCTTACCACACCTTTCATATGTGAGCACACCTGAAGCTTGAACTTTTACTTCATTGTTTCCAGAACCCAAAACTCAAATTATGTGTCCTTTACCCTCGTTAGAGTTGTTTGTTCTAGAAGATGGAGTTGTTGGGGCAAATATTCAACCTTTTCCAGCAGTTAGAGTGTGCCACTAAAAATAATTAGGACTAAAAGTGAAGAATAATTAGATACTTCTTGTTGGAGTTACTCTTCTTAATTCAGGGACACAAATCCTACCTAACACTTCATTGACCTGGTACATATAAAGTAGCAGGAACTGACATTTTTAAGTTCTATCTTCATTTTCACCACCTAGTTTTCTAATAAAATCATTAATTAATTTTTTTGGATATAGAAATATATACACATAATGATACATATTTGGAAAAATGTCAATTTGTTAATTATTCTGTCTAGCTTTTGAAGATCTAGTTCTGTAGCCAATGTAGTATTCAAGATAAACACATTATATAAGCAACTTATAAATAGGAAAGACTATGATAAATATTGTAAGAGATGTAAAGAGGATATGAAATACATGTTAGAAAGAGGAGCTACTATTCTGAGGGAGAAGAATTGCTATACGGAAGAGGTAGGATTTAAAGAGAGCCTTGAAATACATGTAATCTCTCAACAGTTGAATTTCACAGATATAGTCTAATCCAGTAACTCTCAATATGTGGTTTGAGGACCAGCAATATCAGCATCACCTGGGAAATTGTTAGAAATATAAATTATCAAGCCCCACCCCAGGCATAATGAATGGTGAACTCTAGTGATAGGACCCAGCAATCTGTAATTTATCAACTCTCCATGTGATTCTGATGCATGCTAGTGAACTAATCAATCAATAAGCCTATATCTATTGATTGGCTTATGTACAAGGTGCTAAATAGACACTGAGGAATAGAAGTCATTGTAAGATACAGTTCTTATTATTTAAAACATTCCAATAGAATTAGAATAGTCATCTTAACAGGCAACTTATAAAAGAAACCTAACAGCACAAAGTCATTGATAAGGCCCAAGGGATTAATGGTGACGGGTAGAGATTACAGAGACCTTCTACCTGGGTGAAGAGTTTCAACATGTACAGAGGGGGATTGCAGTAATAAACATCTTCTCTCCCTTGTCAACCTGGACATTGTTATTTCCTTGGTCCAGATGACAATCAGTTTTGAGAAATCAGGAAAGACATTATATCAGGAAGACAGGAATAAGGCAAAATAAAGCTAAAAATCAGAATACAATCCAGTTCATAAACCAGGATTCAGGAAACCATAAAACAAATAAACAAAAATGGCCACTTTATCCTGCTTTGAGGTTTTTAAGCTTCTTGGATGTGTAAATTTATAGTTTTCATCAATCTTGGAAAATGTTTGCCCATTATTTCTTCAAACATTTTTTTTTCTCCCCCATCATCCTCTTTGGACTCCAATTACAAGTATGCTAGATTGCTTGGTGTTGTCATTGATTGATATGGCCAACTAGCCCCCTTTTGCTTTTTTTAGCCTTTTTCTTTCTCTTTGTGCTTCAGTTTACATAGTTTCTATTACTATATCTTCAAACTCTGATCTTTTCTTCTGCAATATCTAATGCTGTTAATTCCATCCAATTAAATTTTCATTTCAGATATTGTATTTTTCACCCATAGAAGCTCCATTTGGTCTTTTTTACCTCTTCCATTTCTCTTCTCATTATATTTATGTTTTCCTCCTTAAATATGTGGAACCTATATATTAAAGATGTTTAAATACCCTTGTTTGCAAATTCTATCATCTCTCATTTCAGCATCTGTGTTTCACTTCTGCTTATGAGTCATACTTTCATGCTTCTTCATATGCCTAGTAATTATTTTACTGAATGCCAGGCATTTGTTAATTTTATGTTTTTGAGGACTAGATTGTATAGTACTCCTTTAAAGAGCATATAACTTTATTCTAGCAGGCAGTTAAGTAACATTAAGATCATCTTAATGCTTTTAAGTCTTGTTTTTAAGCTTCTTTTAGCTCCATTACTAAGGTATGATCTTCTGAGATCACTGCAAAGTGCCCTGAATATTCAGCAATGCCTTCCTTTCTGGCCAGTTGGAACCAAAATGATTTCCAGCCCCGTGTGAACCCTTGAAATTGTTTGGCTTACAGCTTCCTGGTAATTCTTCTTTTCCTAACAATTTTTCTTTGCCCAACCTGGTGCAGAGAAAATTTCACCCTACATATTCACAGACTGGTTTAGCCAAAGACTTAAGGAGACTCCTGTGTAGATTTGTGGAGCCATTTCTCTCTGTAGCTCCCCCTCCAGTAATCTACCTCATAAATTCTAGTTGCATTGGCCTCCCTAAATTCTGATCTCCTCCACTCAGTGAAATTCTGTTTCCTTGTGCTACTGTCTGGAAAGTGTCTCCACCAGAAAGTCAAGATGGTATAGGGCTCATCTCATTTATTTCCCTCCTCTCAGGGACTAAAATACTACACAGCCTATTGTCCAAGGTCTGAAAACCGTTCTTTCATATATTTTGTGCATCTTTCTAGTTGTTTATGGCAGGGAGGCAAGTCCTACAGGAGATATCCTTCATGGGTGGAAGCAGAAGTTCACAAAATACCCACTGTAAAAACATAAGAAAAATATAGCCACAGATAAAAGGGTCTTAAGGATGGGGAGATAGGACAGTTGTCCTGACATATATTTGGTAAACATCGTTTGGAGTAGATAGATTGTTTCCCACTGAACCCTGGTTGGTTTTAAAGGTGTCTTGACCCCAAGTGACTGGGCATTCCATATACACTGACATTAATAAATAATTGCTGTAGACATTAAGTGCTTCTGAAGGAATGACTAATTTATTCTCCTTATCAACAAGTAAGATAAAATGCAGCATTTGCATTATCTAGCAGATTTTTCCATTCTTTTCAAGAGTGGCCTTTTTATTAAGAAAGTAATGAATGCTTTATTATTAAAAAATTCAAACAATTCAGAAATATACAGAGTAAAAATAAAATCTCTCTATGCTACCTCATTCACTGTTAACAGTTTGGTGTACATATCTATAGCTCCATATCACAAAAGTAGATTTCCCTGTTACTGTACAGTCCCACTGAAGAACCAATGGCAGGACTTTTCCTACTATGACACCACCACCTCTCTGTTTTGGAGGACTTACCAGAGTCTTGGGCTATTGTCAAAAGAAGCATCCACAAGGCGCAGTTGGGATGGGACTCAGCAAAGCTCAGGGTCTACTTCTGCTGCATGAGCAGCAGTGAGGATCACAGGCAGATCTTAAAGGGAAGATTTGGCTCACATTTAAGAGGTGACATGATTCCTAGGCAGAGTTATATACTCTCTTGACTAGTGATGGATGTTTTCTGGTACTGATTTAGCATTTGGCATTTGGCTCCCTGACAGTGGCTACCAATAGAATACTTGGTGTCCCCCAGTGCTGATTCCTTGCTGTCATCTATATCCCCAAGGTCCTGGTTTTTGTCTCTAGATCATGATCACTTCCAAGGACTTTTTCTTTACCCCCACAAACATGCTCCCTCATATTCTAATCTAAGCTCTTCCCAGGACTGGGGAGGAGTGGGTAGACAGCGTCCTTTCTTCTTCTATTTGCTTCGTAAGCTTTGTACCGTCACCAACTCTATGTTCTGCTTTCCAGAGGGCCTTTCCTTTTGTTTCTCCACAAACAGTTTAGAAGTAAAAACAAAATAAAATAAAACAGCAAGGAGTATATATTAACTTTTTCCCTTTTAATTCTTGCTATAACTACACTAATTTACCTCCAAGCCATACAGGTGACTATGATGACGGAAAGGGCCAGGAAGTTCAGGAAGTGAAAGAAAGGAAGAAACAGTACAAGGGTGAGGTTCAAGGCCATAGTCTGCATCCTTATAGGCTACTACATATAGAAATGCTTCATAATATTAACATATTATTGTACTGTGTAAATTACCTAATATAGTGAACCAGTCTCTTTTTATACAGGAAAACTTTTATTTAATAAATATAATTTTTTGAACCAGTCTCTCATTGATGCACACAATTAAAGAAAAACACCTTGTATCTGCTCAAGCTTTGAACAGCACTTATTTGTTTATTTCTGTAGGAAAATTCCTGAAAGTAGAAATTCTGGATCAAAGGGTATGTACTATTTAATTTAAAAGATAATATCAAGGTGGATAGACCTAGAGTCTGTCATACAGAGTGAAGTTAAGTCAGAAAGAGAAAGACAAATATTGTATGCTAACTCACATATACAGAATCTAAAAATGGTACTGATGAACTCAGTGACAAGAACAAGGATGCAGATGCAGAGAATGGACTGGAGAACTCAAGGATTGGGGGGGGGGGGTGAAGGGGAAGCTGAGACGAAGCGAGAGTGTAGCACAGACATATATATACTACCAACTGTTAAATAGATAGCCAGTGGGAAGTTGTTGTATAACAAAGGGAGTTCAACTCGAGGATGGAAGATGCCTTAGAGGACTGGGACGAGTAGAGTGGGTGGGACTCAAGGGAGGGTGGGGGAGGAGTCGAGGGAGGGAGGGAATATGGGGATATGTGTATAAAAACAGATGATTGAATTTGGTGTACCCCCCAAAAAATAATAAATAAAATTTAAAAAAAAGATGATTGAACTTAGTGTGCCCCCCCAAAATAATAAATAAATAAAATTTAAAAATAAATAAATAAAAAACAAAAAATCACTACTATCTAAAAAAAAAAGAATAAAAGATAATATCAAATTGCCTTTCAGAAAGATTTACCAATCTATACTTTATAAATGTATATGAGATTGTCAGCACTAGCTATTAACAATCATATCAACATTTGCCAACCTAATAGGTCTAAATGAGATTTAAAAATCCAATTTTTAAAAATTCTATTCTTATGATTAACATGTTGAAGACATTTTCATATGTGTAGGAGTTATTTGTACTTCTTCCATACATCGTCTGTTCATATCCTTTGTGCATATTTGATTGGTTATTCTTTTACTTAGTGGTTTGTAGTAGCTCTATATGTATACAGATATTAACCCTTGAAATGTTGTACATTACCTACATATTGAACATATCTTTTTCTAGTTTGATATTGGTATTTTAGTATTATTTACAAAGGTTTTTTTTTATTGCTGCACAGAGATTATTCCATTCAACAAATATTTATTGAACCCCTACTATGTGCCAACTGCTAGTCTGAGTTATAGGGATATGGTGGTAATAAAGACAGACAAGGTCCCTGCACTCAGGGTACTTTCATTCTAATGGAGAAGCAGGAAAGTAAGTAAACAACAGATGTACAGACTGTAGTTGTATGATAGTGAAAATAAACTGGTTGACAAAGAGTATATGGGAGAAAATGGTCAGTTAAGATCTTTCCAAGGAAATGACATTTGAGGTAAGACCTGAAAGATGGAAATGAGACAAACAGGTAAAGCATATAGGTAATGGAGGGGAGCTTTTGGGTTAGGGAAATGTTGGGGTCGGTGGGGGGAAGAGAAATCCAAAGGACCAAAGGCAGGAAAGGGTGTAGTGTGTTCAAGGACAAAAAGAAAAGCATGATCACTTAGCCTAGCAAGGAGCAGGGAAAATGTTATATAATGTGATTGTAGAGAAGGGGAGGGGCCAGATGAGACAAGATCTTATTTTATTCCAGGAGTGAGAGCCACCGGAGAGTTTTAGATATGGAGAAGCATGATTTGACTTATGTTCTTAAACATCATTTGTTTTAGCTATGCAGAGAATAACCTGGCGAGGAGAAAAATTACAAACAGAAAGAAGAGTTAGGCAACTATTGCACTAGTCTAGACCAGAGATGATAGTGGCTTAGATTATGGTGTTAGCCACGGAGAGGAAATAAAGTGAGAAGAGCAATTCTTAGGCAATCCAGTTTGCTGTTCTATCCCCTCTCCCCACACACATCTTCATCTAGTTTTCGCTCGTCCTTTCTAGTGTCAAGCAATAAGGTGCCTCATCTCTTTTGTAAGACCAACCTCTGAAGATACAGCAAAAAATACCTACTGGAGAAGCCTTTCTTGGATAACAGCAAGGTCCTCCTGTATAGCACAGGGAACTAGAATCAATATCCTGTGATAAACCATAATGGAAAAGAATATAAAAAAGAATATATATATATATAACTGAATCACTTTGCTGTACAGCAGAAATTAACACAGCACTGTAAATCAACTATACTTCAATAAATAAAATAAAATATACTGGAGGAAATTAAATTAAAAAGAAGCCTTTCTTGAACCTTTGACTGTGCTAAGAGTCACTAATGTGTGCAAACCTCTATCAAAGCACTTATATCTTAATTATATTCATTTGTCTTTCTTTTAATTTAACCATAGGCTCCAGGAAATAGGTGATTATGTCTTATTCATCTATATAACAGAGTACCTGTGTCAGTATCTGGTACATAGTAGGTACTTAATTATTCATTATACTTCAATTGATGGAGTGGGTATTACATTTTACCTAAGGAATACTAATGGAATACTAATTTACTTTAATCTATTGATGTTATACTTTATTGCTAAGAAATGCTAACCATCATCTGAGACTTCAGTGAGTCATAATCGTTTTGCTGGTGGAGGGTCTGCCTCGATGTTGATGGCTGCTAACTGGTCAGGGTGGTGGTTGCTGAAGGTGTGGGTGGCTGTGGCAATTTCTTAAAATAACAATGACATTTGCTGCATGGATTGATTCTTCCTTTCATGAATTATTCTCTGTAGCATGCAGTGATATTTTATAGCATTTTACCCACATTAGAATTTCTTTCAAAATTGGAGTCAATCCTCTAAAACCCTCCCACTGCTTTATCAACTAAGTTTGTGTTGTATTCTAAATCCTTTGTTGTCATTTCAACCAACTTCACAGCATCTTCACCAGGAGTAGATTCCATCTCAAGAAACCACCTTCTTAGCTCATCCATAAGAAGCAACTGGTCAACTGTTAGTTCTATCCTGAGATTGCAGCAATTCAGTCAAAGTTTCAGGCTCCACTTCTGTCCTAGTTCTCTTGCTATTTCCACCACATCTGCAGTCACTTCCTCCACTGAAGTCTTGAACCCCTCAAAGTCATCCATGAGGGCTGGAATCAGCTTCTTCCAAACTCCTGTGGACATGGATATTTTGACCTCTTCCCATGAATCATGAATGTTCTTAATGGCATCTAGGATGGTGAATCCTTTCCAGAAGGTTTTCAATCTACTTTGCCCAGATCCATTGGAAGAATCACTATCTATGGCAGCTATAGCCTTATGAAATGTATTTCTTAAATAATAAGACTTGAAAGTTAAAATTACTTCCTGATCCATGGGTTGCAGAATGGATGTTGTGTTCAAATCGTGAAAAAAACATTGATCTCATTGTACATCCTCACCAGAGCTCTTGGGTGACCAGATGCACTGTCAATGAGCAGTAATATTTTGAAAGTGGTCTTTTTTCTGAGCAGTAGGTCTCAACAGTGGGTTTAAAATATTCAGTCAACAATGAGGTAAACAGATGTGCTGTTATGAAGGCCCTGTTCTTCCATTTATAGAACACATACAGAATAGATTCAGCATTACTCTTAAGGGCCCTAAGATTTTCAGAGTGGTAAATGAACACTGGCTTCAACTAAGGTCACCAGCTGCATTAGCTCCTAACAAGAGAGTCAGCCTGTCCTTTGAAGCTTCGAAGCCAGGCATTGACTTCCCCTCTTTAGCCATGAAAGTCCTAGATGGCAGCTTCTTCCAATATAAGGATGTTTTGAAAATCTGTTTTTCAGTGTAGCCACCTTCATGAACTATCTTACATCTTCTGGATACCTTGCTGTAGCTTCTACATCAGCACTTACTGCTTCACCTTGCACTCTGATGTTCAGGAGATGGTTTCTTTCCTTCAACCTCATGAACCAACATCTGCTAGCTTCAGACTTTTCTTTTGCAACTTCCTCACCTCTCTCAGGCTTTATAGAATGGAAGGGAGTTAGGGCCTTGCTCTGGATTAGGCTTTAGTTTAAGGGAATATTGTGGCTGGTTTGATCTTCTATACAGACCACTAAAATTTTCTCCATTTCAGCAATAAGGCTATTTCACTTTCTTATCATTCATGTGATAAGCACAAACAGCTTTAATTTCCTTCAAGAACTTTTCCTTTGCATTCACAACCTGGCTAACTTTTGGGTGCAGGAGACCTAGGCTTTGGTCTGTCGTGGCTTTCAACATGCCTTCCTCACTAAGCTTAATCATTTCTAGCTTTTGATTTAAAGTGAGAGATTTTTGACTCTCCCTTTCACATGACACTTAGAGGCCATTGTAGGATTATTCATTGGCCTAATTTCAATATTGTTGTGTCTTAGGCAACAGGGACACCCAAGAAGATGGAGAGAGACAGGGGAACGGCCAGTTGGTAGAGCAGTCAGAACACACACATTTATTGGGTAAAGTTAACTGTCTTCTATGGGTGCAGTTAGTGGTGCCCCAAAACAATTACAATAGTAACATCAAAGATCACTGAGCAGAGATCACCATAACACATGTAATAATGATGAAAATTTTGAAATACTGTGAGAATTACCAAAAGTCTCACACAGAGACAGGAAATGAGCAACTGTTGTTGGAAAAAATGGTGCCAATAGACTTGCTCAATGCAGGGTTTGCCGCAAACCTTCAACTTGTAAAAAAGTGCTGTATCTGCAAAGAGTAATAAAGCGAAGCACAATAAAATGAGGTATGCCTGCAGTTATGTTTTAGTTTTATCTACAGTTATGGCTCTTCTCAAGTTGTCTATAATTTTTTTAAGTTATTTTTTAAATGTACAAAAACAAAACACAAGCACATGCATGTAAAATGCAAACTATTTAGGTAATACAGAGAGTAAAAACGTGAGTTTCTCTTTTCTTCTCCCTGAGATAATGACTTTTGGCAGCCATTTCTCCATGCACTTACATAGAGAATGTGTATATACATAGATTACATGTAGTTTTGTCTTTACAAAAAAGTGTTATCCTAAACAGATTACTCTATTTCTTTTTACTTAATAACATATTGATAACAAGGTCATGCTTCCATACTATTATATAGAGAGACATCACATTTTTTAAGGATTATGTGATGGTCCATTGTATAGATTAGCATAATATACTTAGCCAAGAGTCTCATGATGGATATTTAGGTTTCCAATTTCTTGCTATTACATATTATAATGCAATGAATATTCTTGCACCCCATATTTCCATATTTTTAATCTACTTGGTGGTTAGAGGCTATCGATGGTATATTAAGCTTTTGTAATTCTGTTTCTGTTCATTTCTCTTCTTATTTTTAACATCATCATCAAGTGCTTAATGAATTTTGATATTACTTTTCAGTGCCCAAAATTCAGGACTAAAATACCTTCATTTTGGATTTTTAAAAATTATTTATTTATTTATTTATTTACTTACTTACTTATTTGGCTGCACTGGGTATTAGTTGCAGCACACAGGATCTTCATTGTCATGTGTGGGATCTTTAGTTGCAGCATGGGGGATCTTCAGTTGCAGCATGCAGAATCTTTAGTTGTGGCACACAGGATCTTTTAATTATGGCATGCAGGATCTTTAGCTGTGGCATGCAAACTCTTAGTTGTGGCATGTGGGATCTAGTTCCCTGACCAATGATCGAACCCAGGCCCCCTGCATTGGGAGTGCAGAGTCTTAGCCACTGGACCACCAGGGAAGTCCCCATTTTGGAATTTTTAAATGATTATAAACTTATTTTGCCCCACAAAATGTTTTTTCTTAAATTACATTTTATCCAATACCAATATTGACAGCAGTTTTCCTTTTGGATGTGACTGTCATATGTATATTCACTCACATTTCTTTTTGGCATTTCTAGATGCCTGAGTTTTAGGAGTCTCTCTCATAAACAACACATGGTTGAGTGGGCTGTCCCTTTATTCAGTATCAGAATTTTCATCCTTCATGAGCCCATCTCCCTGAAGTTGGAAGAGAGGGTTAGATCACTAAAACAGCCCCATTCTCAAAAGAAGTCTGTAAGGAGTAGACATACCACTTCTTGTTATTTAAATGAGCCAAAATAAAAGAGTTTTAAAATCAGTTGGCTCTAGCAACTCCACTCCTGGGCATATATGCAGAGAAAACTATAATTCAAAAAGATATATGCACCCCTATGTTCATAGCAGCACTATTCACGATAGCCAGGACATGGAAACAACCTGTGTCCATTGACAGATAAATGGATGAAGGAGATGTGGTACATATATATGATGGAACACTACTCAGCCATCAAAAAGAATGAAATAATGCCGTTTGCAGCAACATGGATGGATCTAGAGATTATCACAGTAAGTGAAGTAAGTCAGAAAGAGGAAGACAAATACCTATGATATCACTTATCTGTGGAATCTAAAATATGACACAAATCAACCTATCTACAAAACAGAAACAGACTCACAGACATAGAGAACAGTCTTGTGGTTGCCAAGGGGTGGGGAGGGATGGATTGGGAGTTTGGGATTAGCAAATGCAAACTCTTATATACAGGCTGGATAAGCAACAAGGTCCTACTGTACAGCACACGGAACTATAGTCAATAATATCCTGTGATAACCATAATGGAAAAGAATATGAAAAAGATATAACTGAGCCACTTTGCTGTACAACAGAAATTAACACAACGTTGTAAATCAACTATACTTCAATAAAATAAATTTTTGAAAGTCAGCTGGCCAAATTGCAGGAAATAATAGCAGTAACGTAGATTGAATCTGATCAGGCTTGGTGCCTTAGTAACTCCTTTCTCACCCACAGGTAAGGCCATAGATGCCCCACAAAGTTTGCTGCCGCTAAATGCTAAAACATAGAGGTAATCTTTCCTAGAATCTTTTCCTTATCTTGCCTCTCAGCACGCTTGCTCTACCTTGGCAGCCTTCTGATTACAGTCACATTGCTTAATTCCTGCTTCCTTACCTCTCTTCCCTGCTCCTTTGACTTGGCTCTCTATATGAAATATTTGGTTCTCCAAACCAGCTTTGCTCCCGTGGCTCCGTGCTCTGCAGGCCATAGGCCAGATCTAAACCTCCCCCGTGTCCATCCAAAGCTTAAAGGAGGCTCCTTGGATCTATGATCTTCAGCATAAAGACGATCTGAGATAGCAAAAATTCTGAAGTTTATAAGTATGCAAGAGATTTCAAAAAGGAAATAATCATTTGTCTCTCCTGCTCTCTGATCCAGGCAGGACTACTACTGAATATAGCACTACACTAGAATGTAAAAATGGCCCCTCCACCAACTTGGGACCTAAAACATGAGAAATTTCAGGTTCAGCTATTACTCCTGAAGTTCTCCATCTTTTGGATACTATTTTATATTTTGTGGGTATGTCTGGCTGCTTCACTAGGCTGAAAGAACCTGTGTCTTATCCACCTCTGTAATCCCCACCTGGTCTAGTAGAGTACTTTACATGTACAGGCACTCAATAATGCAAACTAAAGAAGGAAATAATAAAAACCAACTAGGAGAAAAAAAGAGAATCAAAAAGGGGGGTAAAGACGACTCTTTAAAAATTGTGTTTACATAAAATTGAGATGTGATCAGTTGAATGAGGATTTATCTAGATTGGTTGGTTTTGGAAGTGATAGAAAAATAATTGTAAATATCTATAATATGTGTATGACCTTAATCTTTTCTTAGACTCTTCTAACGAAGCTGGGGAGAGGAGGGTCCAATAACAGTATAATCCAACCAATCTCTCACCCTCCAGTAGTTGCATCTCTGGGATCCATTCCCCCTTCCAATTCAAGGGGGTGGGGCAGAATCAAGGAATGTGGTTCACATGGTTCATGAATGGCTAGTAATGGTTTTTCTCCTCCTTATGGTATTTGCCATCTCTGCCTCTGCTGCTCCAGACCTGTGCCCTAGCAGAAAGTACCGCTTCTGTCATACCTCTGGATGTCAGCCACGATGTTGTAGCCTTAGTTGTTTTTCCATTCCATTCCAACAGTCATTTCTGCCCTTACTTGTACATCAGTGTAGTACTAAGCCACAAATAGCACTGCCTTGTGCTTTCAAGTTCTTAGGATGACTCTAATGCTAGAGTTCTTTTATTTGACCTGCTACCTATCAGAGCCAGCACCACCCTCTGACCCTGAGCCCTCAGCATAGCACAACACAGATCCACACATGTTCTACTCAACCACCCCTTCCTCTCTAACACAGACCATTTTTTTTTCTAATCAAAGAAGTTTACCTCAATAATAACTCCCCTCAAAGTTGGTTCTTTCCCATCTATTAACCTGAATTCTTATTCAAAGGAGGGCTCTTACTCTCCCAAAACTCAGGGAGGGGTTTTATTTTGGGGGGCAGATGTTAATTTCCACTTACCCAGTTATTATAACTCATATCAGAGCCCTTAAACCCTCATATAAGTAAACCTCTGATGGGTCTGCCCTCCTGGGCATCTAGATGTGCCTGGACATGTTTCCATCTACAGTGGGTACTTCTACAACTTAGCCTCTCACTCGAGGACTCCTGCTACACTTGAGTAGTTTTTACAATTAAAAAATAACAAACGAACTTGTGAGAACCAAATGAGAGCAAGCCTGTGAAAATGCTTTGCAAATGCAATGTATTATAATGAGTTCCTTATTGTCTGTTTGTTTAATAGAAATCCATGTCCATGGGGGAAGTGAAGACATCAAATAGTGAAGGTTTAAAAAATAAAAGAGAGGACCGATTAACTGTGGGAGAAATCAAATTGATAAACACATGAAGAGTAATTCAAAATCTATGTAGTAAATAGAATTTCTGTGGCCCTATCTGAACGCAAGAGACACTTGCCAAACGAAGAGAGATAAAAGTTGGAAGATGGTCCTGGGGTACCTAAAAGTAGTCATATTCAGGCTCCAAACATTAGGCAACAAAAATCTAAATGAAACTACACAGCATGAAGAATTACAAAGCTTGACTCCAGATGTCAACTACTTGGGTTTAAATCTGAGCCCTGCCATTTATGAGCACTGGGTGAATTTTGACAAATTACTTAATCTTAGTTTCTCATCTATAATAAGTTAGAGATGTCATAGTACCATCTCCCCCAAGTATTACATGAGTCAATACATATAAAGCACTTACTATCAGATCAGGCACATACCAACTACTCAACATGAATAAATTTTACAATTCGTCTACTCATGCTGTTGTTTTACACAGAAGTAAACTGAGCTAGAGTTTACCTTTGGGGACTTGTTTTTTCAGTTAGGTAGAATTTGGTAAATGTTACCTGTAATTGAATTGAAAATTATTTAGTTTTAAGCAAAAGTTAGGGAGTAATCTAGAATATTCAAGTGGCTTAAACAATCCACATTATATAAAACTAGTTCATTTGCCCCTTTGCTCACAATATGGGCAAAGGGACACACTATTATAGGACAAGATCAATAAATAACTGTTGATATTAAAATGATTAAAATTGCATTTACTCAAAACGAGTGCTATAAATGGAGATTACTCCCACAATTGCTATAGAAAACATAATTAATATTCATGTGTGGATACAGTTTTATTTACAAATATCAGATAGTTTACAGTATACTTTGTTTTAAACTACTGCCATAGAGGGAAATCAGTTTCACTACCACTATAGAGAGCTACATTCATAATCATATGTAGATATAGTTGAAGCTCTGAATATTAGTGAATGTATCAAGTAATTTGTCCTAAAGTACAGCCTTATAAAAGGAAATTACTTTCATAACCATTTGAGAGCTTAATTACTAATCAAACATAGATACAGTTTTAGTTACAAATATTAGAGTTTATTGTGTAATACTTGAAAATAATTGCACTCTGAAAACATTTACTTTCAACAATTCTTGAAAACCGAATGCTCAACATAAACCTCAAAATGTTCACAATACTTTCAATACTTTCAAAAGGCTATTTACTAAAACATGTATTTGGAGCAATAATAAAAAAAATGATTTGGATACCGGCAATGCTTATATTCTCTCCTAGAAAGAAAGGCATGGCAGTGAGTCAATCACATTCCCATTGGTCTAAAAGAAGGGCTGTCTGCCAGAGTCGTGACTCATAAGCAGCCCGTTGGCCATATTTAGCAGAGGAGCCTGTAGTTGATTAGCTGTGCTCTGCCGTTAAACATCTTATCATTGCCGCCCAGGAAAATCACCGCAGTGTAGAGAATTTCTAAGACTATACCATGGTTCATGTTAACCAAGACAGACTCTGCATACATGAAAACTCTTAATGCAAAGATCTGGTTTCATGACATATATCCTCGTGGAATTTAGTTGAGGAGATAACTAATAGCTGATCCTCACTCTAGTCAACTCAAGCATTTCGAGGCTGATGGTCCAGTTTCTGGGGTCATCCATGTCTTGCTTTTTCTCCTACCACTTCCTCTGGCTGACAGCCTTTTGAACACTTCACTGTTCATTAGCACCTGCAAAAGATAACTGAAAGCAGATGAACTCAAACCACTCAATTACGCTTCTCATTAGCAGCTCTACTGAAGGGTTCTGTCCAGGAGGTGGTTGCAACTATTAGGCAAAATTAGGTTTCCGGATTATCAGTGGATTTCAATTAGCCACGTTGCTTCTGCCTCTCATGACCCTGCATAATCTCAAGTTGGCCATCTCTACCTTATTTGCCTGCCTAGATGGAGAAAAAAGCAGATCTTTAATGGGAAAATTAAAGATACTGGCTACCTGTTCCTTCGTTTCTATGGAGAGTTTTCTCCCTGGTCCCTTTTTTGAATAGCTAATGAAAAGGCACACAAAATTCTGAGAATTCATACTATTTGTTATTTGTTTAAATTATTACTGTAATTGGTAAAACCCTGAAAGTCATCTTATGAACATGTGGGTATTTAGCCACATTTCTCACGCTGGAAGGCTTTTTGTGAGTGTTTTAAATACTTAATTTGGCAACTCACACTAATCACAATCAGAAATACTGTAGCCAGAAAGTGCCAGTAATAATATTCTGTTAAAGGTTTATCCTGTGATGCATGAACAAGGGTGTGTCTCCAGGGAAAACAAGACTTGTGTATCTTTCTAAAGCATGAAATACTTTAGACTGTTGTAATCTTTGCTGTTCCACGCATTTGACAATTTCTATTATAAAAGTAGTACAGGTTTATTTTAGAAAATAGAGATAACCACAGAAACTGTCTATAATCCCACCATTAATAACCAGTTACCATTTTGTGGTATACACTTGCAGAACTTTTCTGTTCAAAAATAGATTAACCCCACCACTCTTCAAGTGGGGTCGTATGTAATATTGTTTTCTAACTTTTTTTCACTCAATATGTCAGGCAGATTTTTCTGTACTAATATGTACACTTCAACAATATTATCTGAATTGGCTGCATAGTATTCCATTGAATGCATTGCATAATTTATTTAAATACTCTAGATTTGGCTATTTAAAGGGTCTCCAATTTTTATTATAACAAAAGCCCTGAGAAACACTCTGGGATGTAAAATCTTTGTGCACCTTCTTAATATTACCTCAGGAGAAATTAGTAGAAGTGGAATTCTGGGTCAAAGGATATGGATGTGTCGCCAAATATTTTTTTTGCTTAACAAATGCCGTAATATTAGCCGTACTGAGTTTGTACAGATTTTTCACAAGAGTGACATCAATAATACACTCCTTAAGCTTTCGCTTTCAGAAAGCGGTGTAACTTCTGAGTTGTGAGTGTGCGTAGCCTTTTTAGTTTAATACGGTGTGGCCGGTTGTTACTCTGATCTTGTTTTTGCTAGTGGCTTCCACCCGGCACACATATGTATATTTTATTTACAGTTTACCGGTATCAATTTAAGAGGACAAATAGGCACCCAAAATGCCTAATTTCTCTTGGTGAATTATCACAGTAAAACTCCAAATGAGCTTATCTTAATGTGCTCATTAATCTACTATAATAAAATCTATTCCTTCTTTGATAGATATTCCTAATAGTCTTTGTACTGCATCATATTCAATCTCAGAAGTAAAAACAAAAAACGTCCCCCCAAATCCCTACTCACAGCTTTGTTGACTTAAATAATCAACAGTGAAATGACTAGTATCCACCACCACCACCACCCTGCCCCACTGAAGGAAGAAACATATTATCTGAAAATGTATTGAAATCTCCAACCTACTTATTTTTTTTTTTAACATCCCCAATCTTTCAACTGCCAAGTCTTTTCCATCTCAGTAAGTGATGTCTTCATCCTTCCACTTGCTCATGGCAAAAACACTGTCATCACCCTTGATTCGTTCTCCTTCCCTCACACACCATATCCAATCTCTCAAGAAATCCCATGGGCTCTACCTTCAATAGGTAGATTGGCAATACCCTCAATCTGACCAGTTCTCAAAACCTCCACTGCTACCACTCAGGTCAAAGCCACCATCATCTGTGTTTTGGATTACTGCTGTAGTCTCTTAATTGGTCTCCCTGCTTTGGCCTTTTTGCTCCTAGTTTATTCTTCATACAACATCCCAAGAGATTCTGTTAAAATATATGTCAGATCAAGTCACTCCTCTCCTCAAAACTTTCCAATAGCATCCCATCTCACTTTGAGTCAAAGCCAAAGTCCTTACAAGGGACAACAGGACCCTACAGAATATATCACACCCCCCTCCCACCCTTCAGTATTTTCTGGCCCCCTCTCCTGTTGCTCTCCCCTTTTCTCAGTTCACTTCAATGGTCTCCATGCTATGTGTCTAAAAAGCAGCAGCCATAGAGAACTTGGACTTTAAGATAGAGTCCACATGGCTATAGAAATAGTAGTCAATAGACAAGCCACCATAATGAGCTCACTGCCCTTTGTACCCCTCACTCATCTACTCTGGAACCTCCCATACTCATTTCTTGAACTCTGCTTGGTCAGTAAATAGTTCTTGAGAGCCTATTATATTCCAGACACTGTTGTATATGCATACATCAATAAGCAAGACATACAAAACTTTCTATCTTAGTAGTCTCCATTCTGTACGGGGGTGGGTGTGGGGGGCGGGGACCGGAGAGAGAGAGAGAACATGATAAGTCAATTGTGAAGTATGTTAGCAAGTGATAATGCGATGGAAAAAAATATAGAACAGAGATGTGGGGCTAGCACTGTGTGCATGTGTGTATTAGTGCTGTGTGGGGGTGGTGGTACGGCTTCTCCTTGCCACAATGTCGTACTTGAATTTGACAGGTTTCTTGGTTGTGTTTTGGATAGGTCGTAGATTCTATCTACATGCAATATCCGGGCTTCCAACATGGTTCCCACGTGAATTGGCTATTACATGTGGTGATCTTCCTGCACTTTCCAGCATGAACTGTTCCTTGAATTTACTCTTACTCATTCCATTGCTTTAACAGTAATACATTTATCTCCCTGCCCTCCAGGACATTGGTAGAAATTATGGCTGACATCTAAAGAATTTGTTGGTGATCTTCTACCACAACCACTTCTTCCCTTCTGTTTGGTCTTCTCTCTTGTTTATGCCTCAGGCCTGCCAGTGGCAGTCAGTGACACCCACATGCATTTCTTCACCCCAAAAGTTGGATTGAAACTGCCATAGTCAGAAATGAATTATTGATCTGTAAGGAATTAGACATGGTGAGTTAACTGGTTATTTTCTTAGCAATGTGTCCAATTCTAGTTAGAACCAGTATATTTAGATTTATATTAGTCCATCACTGACCCTGAATATGTACAAATATCCAGGATTGTTCTGGGCTTCCTTGATTTCTCAGTTCTGCGATTTTGTTTGCCAGTGGGATAAGGCTTTGGGTTATCCCTAAGGGTTTCAGGCAAAACTGAATTTCTTAATCTACTGAACAGCCTAACTATTCAGATAAGCAGAATTTAATTGACACTTATTTAGGAGATTCTGCCTGGAGATGAGTTATAGAAAAATATAGCTCCACTAGAAACTTTTCACTTTTCAAAACTCCGATTTTCTCCTAGTCCAGCCATGTTCACCGGGGTTTTAAGCGGATTAATTAGTGCTTGAAAAGCACCTTTATACGTGAAAAGTAGCTAAGTACTAATATAATCTTTTAAACTCTGGATGTTTGCCTTTTTGTATTCATATTGAAGTTCTAATTTCATACTTTTTCCATAATGTCACCAGATTGTAGGTGAGCTCCCAAAATAGACAGTTACTAGGACTAAAACTGTTGTATGACCCAATATGCAAAATAGCTCTGGGAAAGGAATGCTGAAATTGACTTGATTGTAGCAATGGCCTATTCTTTTAAAAGGATTCTTGTTTATTCAATGTCATCACAAATAGTTTTTCAGGGATTTGGAAATGAGAGCATTTCGTATTTGGTGCAGAGCAAAAAAAGCTATTTATGTAACAGTCATCGCAGATTAGTTAGAATGCCATGGAAAGTTTGTTTAAAACTCAGACTTGGAATTTGAGTTTAGCAATAGATTAGATTAATTTTCATGAAAATCTTGGTATTGTAAGTCTCTTCCTCCTTCCTTAAACTTTTCATTACATTTTCACAAATAAAGCTTAACAGGTTGTGATGAGATATTTCTCTTCCAAGACTGATTAAAAATATTCATTTGGATTTATAACCAAGTGTCTATGAGAAAATCAAGTCAGAATATTAAGCCTACAGGCAATGCAGGAATACCATTGAACTGTAATGACTTTCTACCCTATTTCACCTTTCCATGTATCTTGTAAAAAAAAGGAAAAAAAGGTAAAAGCCAATAATCTGAGCTGAAACTACCAACTTTTGAAAAAGGCAAGTTACTGAAAGGTGGCTGAAAGAGCATGTGGGTGTATCATTGTTTTTAACTCTGAACAAGTTCAAACTTTGGTAGCTGTTCCATAATTAGTACCTAGACTCTATCATAAAGAAAGATTTGATAAACAACAAGGTCTTACTGTATAGCACAGGGAAGCATATTCAATATCCTGTGATAAATCATAATGGAAAAGAATATGAAAAAGAATATATATATGTATAACTGAATCAATTTGCTGTACAGCAGAAATTAGCACAACATTGCAAATCAACTATATGTCAATAAAATTTTTTAAAAAAGAGAAAGATTTCTTAGTTTGTTGCATCTACCTGATGGAATAAGGATCTACTATTCTCCATAATATAGATAATAGTTACTTAATGGGCTTCTGGACTACCTCTATGCATTACAATGTTAAGGACATCAAAAATTTAACTACCTTGTCATGTTAATTATTAATTTTGTAAACTTTACTTTAGGAAATAATGCTTTATTTGTTTTTGCCCTTTTAGAAATTCTGTAGTATAGGCTCTGAAAAATTAAGTGAAGAAAATTGATAGACTATATCACAAACAAAGATGTGTATATTAAATTCTGATATTTTCAAAACTATTGCTACAGAAAAAAAATGAGTTGAAAATTTATACCATAAAGTATCTTATGAATATATGTCTTCAAAGATATCTGTTGCATTTACTTAAAGCAACGATAATGAATACATGAGGAGAGCTAGAATACTGGACAAATTATTATTAATGGAAAAAAGTCAGAGAAGTATTATCTATGATATTCAATAGATAAACTAAATGGCTAACCTCTAGGGAAAAAAAAGTGTTTGCTTCTATGAAAACAGTACTATTCTCACATTCTTTCATTCTTACATTTTAAATTCAGTAACTAAAGCGTGAGCATGTGCTACTTTAGCTATGGATTGCAAAGTGTTTAAGAAGTGGAAAGCTAAGAGTAAGAACGAATAACCAAATTTCAGTGTGTATAAAGGGTTAATAGGGAGGTGCTACAGTTTGATGTATGACTGGTGGGGTTGCAGTTTCACCAAGTTATTAAGAACCAGAGAAGGATGAATTTTAGAGTTAGTCAAGATGGGGGGGGGGGGAGGAATTACAAAACACTCCTGGGGAACTAAGCAAATGTTATCATTGGGCAACAGATGAACAGTGACAGATACAATTTAATATCTCTGCATACAAGTCAATGCGCTTTGGAAAAAATTAAACTGCTTGCATACCCTGAAAGATTCTGAATTAGTTCGTACATCCTAAGAGGGGGAAAAAAAACCCTTAAGTGTCCAACACAGACAGTTCAGTGAGATTATCTGCTCAGTGTTCAGCTGTGGTCAAATGGTAAGCAAAATATTAAAGCATTTTGAAACAAGTGAAGAATTATTCAAAAGATATAATGATACACCACAAACATATACCTAAGGTTTGTGAGCACAACACACACACACACACAAAATAATACATACATGCAAACAATAGTTATTTGGGGACTTCCCTGGTGGCACAGTGGTTAAGAATCTACCTGCCAATGCAGGGGACACGGGTTTGAGCCCTGGTCCGGGAAGATCCCACGTGCCACAGAGCAACTAAACCTGTGCACCACAACTACTGAGCCTGTGCTCTAGAGCCCACGAGCCACAACTACTGAGCCCACATGCCACAACTACTGAAGCCTGCATGCCTAGAGCCCATGCTCCACAACAAGAGAAGCCACCGCAATGAGAAGACCATGTACCAAAACGAAGAGTAGCCCCTCGCTCGCTGCAACTAAAGAAAGCCTGCACGCAGCAACAAAGACCCAACGTAGTAGATAAATAAAATAAATAAATAAATTTATTAAAGAAAAAGAGTTATTTGTCCTTGTTTAGAGCAAACAAATATCTTTCAACTTTATTTTGGTGTCATGAAACATAATTAAGGATATACTTAGCATTCTGCTATCCCTTGGTGTTAGAAAATAAGAAAAGAAAATACATAGAACCACAGATGTTTAGCATAAGTAGGTCTGGAAGAGAGTAGGTTATCATAAGAGAAGGTAGTATGGGATAGTGACTGTAAGCATAGGCTTTGAAATCAGACACACCAAAGTTCCAATCCCACCTCATCTATAAAATGGCAATCCTTAGCACGTGAGATTAACCCACTGTATAGGTTACTAATCCCCAATAAGTGAGGGTTTGAAAAAATGTAGACTTCCTGTTACAGATATTATGATAGCTTTTCTAGATTTCAGTAAGTCCAACTGAACTGCTTATACATTTCCGTAATAAATATTTGTACTGAAATATAACAGTATGCATTCCAAAAGGTATACAAATCACAAGCACACAGCTGGATGAATTTTCATATAACGAAAAGACCCGTGTGGGAGTTCCCTGGTGGTCTAGTGGTTAGGATTCAGCACTTTCACTGCTGTGGCCCAGGTTCAATCCCTAATCGGGGAACTGAGATCCTGTGAAAAAAGACCTGTGTAACCATCACCCAACTCAAATAAAATATTATCAAACTCAATCTCCCTCATTCCTCTTCCCACTCATTATCCCCCTCCTATCCAAAGCTAATCACTATTTATTATCATAGATTAGATTTGTGGTTTTGAACTTTATATAATTGTAATCAAAGAATATGTAGTCTTTTGTGTCTGACAGCTTTCACTCAACATTTCTTGTGCGATTCCTCCATGTTGCTGCCTGTGGTAGTTGTTTGTTTGTTTTCATAGCTGTGAAGCATTGAATTAACTGAATATAGCTTAGTTTATGTGTCCATTCTCCTGTTGATAAATATTTATTTTCTGGCTCTCATATGATGCTGCTATGAAATTTCTTGTACATGCTACTGGTGAATCTATGTTGGGTGTGGAATTTCTGGGTCATAAGTTAAGCATATATTCAGCTTTAATCAAGACAGAGAAGCAGTTTTCCAAAGTGGTTGTACCAATTTACACTTCCATCAGCAGTGTATAAGAATTCTACATCCTAACCAACACAATTTTGAAAGTTGGGTTTTTTTTTTTTGTTAGTAATTCTGGTAGGTATCATTTACTATTAAAGCATGTTATTTTAGTGCTAAGAAGAAATGAGCTCTTAAGCCATGAAAAGACTGGAAGAATCTTAAATGTATATTACTAAGTAAAAGGAAGTCAATCTGAAAAGACTATATACCATTTGATTCCAACTCTATGACATTCTGGAAAAGGCAAAACTATGGGGACAGTAAAAAGATCATTGGTTGCCGGGTGTTAGGGTGGAGGGAGGGATGAATAGGTAGAGCACAGAGAATTTTTAGGGCAGTGAAACTATTCTGTATGACACTATAAGGGTGGATACATGTCATTATACATTTGTCAAAATCCATGGAATGTACAACACCAAGAGTGAAGCTAATGTAAACTATGGACTTTGGGTGATAATGGCGTGTTGATGTAGGTTTCTCATTTGTAATAAATATACCACCCTGGTGCAGGATGTTGATAGTAGGGGAGGTTGTGTGTGTGCGGGGGGGGGGGGGGGGGGGGCGGGGGGGGGGAGCGGGTGTGTGGGAACTCCCCATACTTTCTCCTCAATTTTGCTGTGAACCTAAAACTGCTCTAAAAAAATACAGTCGGCTAAAAAAAGTAATAAAAGCTAATGGTGGGATAGACTGTGGGATAGACTAAGGAAGTGGCCACTGTGGGTTTTATCATAAGAATACAGAAAGGCTGAGACCTGCAGAAATTTTTAAAAGCATGCAAGCTTTTACTCATACCCATTAACTTCTCAATTAAAATGACGTTTTTATTGCTTTCATTATTTAGGAATGGGAGAAAAAAAGGGAATACATTTCAGGGCCTCTATTTCCTACTGTGTGGGGTATGGCTGGTCTTTGTGTAGGCAGTCACCTACCTGGTAGAACATGAGATGCTTAAAGGCTACATTTGACCTAAAATCTCACCGGCTATTCTGTCATGGAATCACCTTCTTCCTCTCCTGGACTGAAATGTATCCTGCCTTCTTCTCATTTTTAACACAACTAGTATATAGCCCATCACCAAATGACACATAGAAGGTGTTCAATAATTGTGGAATAAATTGGTTATTGATTCTGATTTTTTAAAAATAGGGCAAACACCCCCACCACATAAAAGAAAAGTTGAGTTCTGTCTTTTTTACTTCTTGAACTTGTCAAAGTCAAATTCTTAAAGCCCAACTATCTCACAACTTTCTTATAAACTGCTCTGTTTATTTCGCCTTTTTTTTTTCCTCTTGGCTGCATTGTGTCTTCGTTGCTGCACGTGGGCTTTCTCTAGTTGTGGCAAGTGGTGCATAGGTGTCTCAGTGTTGTGGCTTCTCTTGTTGTGAAGCATGGGCTCTAGGCTCTCGGGCTTCGGTAGTTGTGGTGCACAGGCTTAGTCGCTCCTCGGCTGGCATCTTCCTGGAGCAGGGATCGAACCCCTGTTGCCTGCATTGGCAGTCGGATTCTTAACTATCGCGCCACCAAGAAAGTCCCTATTTTGCTTCTTACAAGGGCAAATAACATGAGTTTGAAGCAAATAGACTCTTTCAAAGGGGGTTGACAGTTTAGTTGATTTTGAAATCATTGATGCTGCAGTTAGGAATGCTCATTCTCAAATAGGCCAATTTCCACATTTGGGGTATAAAGTGTATATATTAATGAAAATTATTCATACCTTTTATTTACTGTTTCTCCTGGTAGAAATGTCAGATGGCACCCTAGAACCTTTAGATATAATGAAAAGTAAATTAGAAGCTATTTCTATGAGTTCAGCTTTACTTTTTGTTCTTTTCCTTTCTGTTATACTCCTCTAAGGCATTACTGCTTCTTCTTGTAACTTTCTGGTTCCATGCAAAGTGGCAACAGTGCAGATCTTCTGTCACTACCTTACTACGTGGTCTGGCCCCAAATCACTGTAATGCCTTCACAGACAGATACTTATTTCATTCCTGGCTTTCTGATTGGTGAGCCTTTGATTTTGTACTGATATATAACTAATCTGTTTTAGAATTAAAATAGTTTGGGATTCTGCAAAGTACTCTAGGAAATGAAAGGTAGAAACAGTAATTGAGGTAAATCAAAAAAAAGATCAGACATTTGTATAAAAACCATCTGTGATGAGGTTGTGGTAGGGAAAAAGAAAAGTTAAAAGTGAAATGAGCCCTTGTCCTTCTGGGTATGAGATAAATGTAAAGTGGGATCAGGAAAAAAATTCCTCTTGGAGTGTTTTATTATCCAATCCCAGAGTGTGGGATTTAAACTTCCCCGCACCACTGAGCACCGGGTCAGAAAAATGTGAATTAAACATATAACTAAAAATACATTTGACGCCTAGGTATCTAGGCCTTGAAATGATAATTTAGCAAATACTATCCTAGTGTCTGACTACTCCAAGGAGTGTTTTCCAAACTTACTTATGAGCATGGTCTCCAAAAAAATACATTTCATAAAGCAATCCTTTCTTTTTCAGTTTTTCCTTTGACACGCCGATAAAGCTCAAGTGACCATAGTCAACAACTTCCTAATCCATATTTCTAGCTCCTAAGAACGTAGTTATTCCACAATATCTGTTTTTCTCCCATCACACCAATATCCTCTTGCGTATTAGAAGCAGTCTTCCACTGTTTTAAGAATAGCAGCAGAGGAAATTCCCTGGCAGTCCAGCAGTTAGGACTTGGTGATTACATTGCTGTGGCCCAGGTTCAATCCCTGGTCGGGGAACTGAGATGCTGCAAGCCGCGTGGTGTGGCCAAAAACAAACAAACCAACCAATAAAAAGCAGCAGAACATCTGTAGCAAGAGTAGCCTTTCTAAGTCGTGTCCTTTTTAAGTCCATTTAATTCAGAAGGCAGTGGTAATAAGCCAAATCCTACCAAGACGAAATGAATGATTACGGTTCTCTCATTACATTGTCCAAATATGGGCTCTTGGTTTAGGCAATCAAGTACAGTTAGGCACAACCAACCCTTTTCAGTCATGGTTACTAGACTTTGAACATCACTGTTTTCACTGTGAGACGACTACATGAGCTGATAAAAAGTGGCAAACGACTCCGCCCTTCATCTCAAATGGACCAAACCAAAGAGAGGACATCTAGATGGAAAAGGATGCAGGCAGTTTTGATTCCCTTTGCCACTGCTAGGGCTTTTTATGTGAGTACTCTTTAGGCTAGATTGAAAGAGCACAGACATTGTGAAAAAGATTTTAATGGAAGTATCAAATAAAACTTAACATTGTCTCATTACTTAGCGGTGCCTGGAGCCTGCATCTTCCTGCCACCACTATCACAATAAACTCATAAAGGTGTAAAACTATGCAGGGCTATGTCAGACACATTAAAATAGCATCTGTTAAATGTCTCCTATGGCACATTTCTTTCCCTCTTATTCTTTTCCATTCATCATTTTCTCCTTACCGAGTTGAACTGGGCTGAAACAGGAAACAAACAGACAAAAAACATTACTGTGGTTCCTGTAGGATAGCTGTTTTGGTGTTGTTATCTTTGTTTTTGTATATTGCTTTTGTTTCTAATGGTGTTCTAAGAAATATTAAAGAACAACCTAAACATTGTATTGCATGATGATAAAATACTATTATCTCTATCTCAATCTACTTAGGAATTTTCCCAAAATACTAAGTTTATATAAATGTTATCTTTAAGAGTTGAGGCTGTATTATCACTGCTCCTGAGAGATGCTTTTTTAAATTTTTTTCGGCTGTATTGGGTCTTCGTTGCTGTGCGCGGGCTTTTTCTCTACTTGTGGTGAGCGGGGACTACTCTTTATTGCGGTGTGCGGGCTTCTTATTGCGGTGGCTTCTCTTATTGCGGACCATGGGCTCTAGATGCAAGGGCTTCAGTAGTTGTGGCATGTGGGCTCAGTAGTTGTGGCACACAGGATTAGTTGCTTTGCGGCGTGTGGGATCTTCCTGGACCAGAGATCGAACCCGTGTCCCCTGCGTTGGCAGGTAGATTCTTAACCACTGCTCCACCAGGGAAGTCCCAGAGATAATTTTACAATTGGAAAAACATACTTAAATTGTCTCTGGTTATCAGAGATATCAGAGTTTGGGTCATTACTTAACCATCATCTCCTCCTGTAGTGCCAATCTTGGTGAGCCATCTGGCCACCCAAGACAGAAACCTGAGAATCATCTTTGAGATGTTCTCCATTTCAAATTCATACATCCAATCTATGTTGATTCTACCTCCTTGATATATTTTTAATCTCTTCTAGAGACCTATAATTAGTAACTACAATCTGGTCTATCAATTTCCATTTCTACTACCTTAGTTTTGGTTTTTAATCACCTGGATGATTATAAATCTCCTATCTAGCCTGCCTGCCATCAGTCTCTCCTCTCCCAAATGTTCCTAAATATTCTAATAAAACGTTCTCTCTAAAATGCAAATGTCATTAAAAAATTCATAAGAGATTCTCTACTGCCTTTACTACAAAGCCCACACTCCTTAATATGGATTACAAGGAAATGGTCCTTATTTACCTCTCCAAGTTCATCTCTGGTCACCTTCCCTTCATAACTCCAACCAGTTTGGTTTCCTTACAGTTTCTTCACGTTGAAAGCTTCTTACTCCACACCTTTGTATGTGCCACTGTTTCCTATGCCTGGCAAGTTTCTCTTGAACTCTCTAGTACCAAACTCCAGTACTCTTCTTTATTACTTAGAATTGTGTTTAACAGTACATGATAGAAAAGTGGCTACAATGGCTTAAACAAAAATCCAATGGAAATAGAAGTTGTATGGTATCATCAGGGACAAAGACTCCTACTATCTTTTTATTTTACCATTATTATAAGGAGGCTCTTGTACTCATGGCTGCAAGATGATGATTCCATCTCTAGGTTTCATATCTGCATTCCAAGCATGAAGAAAAGGAAGAATGAAGAACCTGTCAGTTAAGTTTGTTTTCATTGGGAAAAAATGATTTTCAACAAAGCCCCATCCAAGAGGCTTTCACTTACATAGTCACTCATACCTAGAATGGTAGGCAGTTTTTAACTAGACACAATGCTGCCTCAAAAAATTCAGGGTTCTATTTGTATGCAGGAAGGAAAGAATGGATAATGTCTGCCACATCCTTTTATCTGGCTACCTCTTACGAAATTCAGATCAAGTTTCACCTTCTCTTGGAAGGTTTTTATGACACCACAAGTCTGGACTCAGTGTTATCCTGTGTTCCCAGACTAGTGCCTATAAAATAGAAGGCACTCCGTACATCTGGTTGATTGAATGACTTAATGAAAGTTACCTCTATTCCTTGTGCTTTTTGCATGCCATATTGTAATCATTAATTTAGATGCTTGCTCCTTCATGAACCTTTAAGTTTTCTAAGGCCAATGGCTGTGTTTTATTCACCTCAGTATTCCACAATATCTGAAATACAGTAATTTAATAAATGCTTGTGGAATGAATACGTAACAGAAGACTTTTTTTTTTTTTTTTGGCACACGGGCTTAGTTGCTCCGCGGCATGTGGGATCTTCCTGGAGCTGGGATCGAACTCGTGACCTCTGCATTGGCAGGCGGATTCTTAACCACTGCGCCACCTAGGAAGCCCAGAAGACATTTTAAGATGAGATTTTACAAGCAAGTTGCACTATTCAGAAGGATATAAAGATTAAATTTTCCTCTGTGTTGGGAAATGGCAGCAGGCATCTATCTAAATAAAGTTATCACAGGAATATACTAATCTTAGTATCTAGCTTAGAACCCAAACAGCGAACTAATGCCAATAGCTGAAGCCATTCTATTTCTGCCCATGGGTTCAACTTCATCTCCAATTCTGGAACCATAATCTCAATGATCGGTACTGCCATCTTCTATTTTAGATCTCATTCTGATCCCCTGCCTTATTATAACCAATCTTAGCTTCATACCTAACCTATAATTCATGTCTAGGATTTGTTCGTGATGAGGTTCTGTATGCATTAAACCTTATCTTCATGACTTGTTCCTTGTCATCTGTTATAAGAGCTCTCATATCAATTATTGGCCTGTCTGGATCTCAACATATCATCTGGGCTCTGTTTAACTGTCTGGACCTTTTCTTAATGCCTGCTGCTTGGAACTTTCTAGATTGCCTGCCTCCCTGCCTGCTTGACACCTGTAAGTCTACCTAGGTTCTCAGCCCCATCCTCCCCCTCTCTGGCCCATCCTGTTAGTTCAACCAAAGTCTAGCTCTAACATTTGAAGTGGGGCTGGGTTTACCTAAGAAGCACTTTATTGAGAAGGCCTGGAGTCAAAAAGGGAAACAGATATTTGATAAGAATTCTGAGAAATATTCATGTAATTGAATGAAACCAAACTCTATTAAATACCTAATTACCTCAACTAATTTGTATAACGTTTTCTGTTTCTTGAAAGTCTTAGGAATATCACTTATATGTGGAATCTAGAAAAAAATGGTACAGTTGAACTTATTTTCAAAGCAGAAATAGAGTCACAGATGTAGACAACAAATATATAGATACCAAGGGGGAAGGGGTGGTAGTGGGATGAATTGGCAGATTGGGACTGACATATATACACTACTATATACAAAATAGACAACTAATGAGAACCTACTGTATAGCACAGGGAACTCTACTCAGTGCTCTGTGGTGACCTAAATGGGAAAAGAATCTAAAAAAGAGTGGATATATGTATATGTATAACTGATTCACTTTGCTGTACAGCAGAAACTAACACAACACTGTAAATCAACTATACTCCAATAAAAATTTTTTTAAAAAGTCTTAGGAAGTCAACAACTGTATTTTTCTTTTTCATATAAGTGGTGGTTACCATCAACCTTTCTATTTCAGATTTATGGTTGTAGCCGCAGGACAGTGTAAGTTTAGTGTTTTTCACAACAGAGTTATCTTGTTTTCTCTTGTGGCAGTTATTAGTTAAGTGGAGGTGTCAGTAAGAAGGCAAAAACATCTAACATATCTGCTTTTTATGAAATATCACTATATGTAAAGTCAAATCCTCTCCTTTACAAAGGATGGTTCTATCTCTATGCCCAGTTGTCTACACAGGGGACAATTCCTCCTTACTCCTAGTATGCTTATACACAGATTCAGCTGAAATAAAATGTATAGCGGTAAGTAGCAGATAATTCATGTCTGAACAAATATTGTGGAAGTGAGCAAATTCTTTCAAGTTTCTATGACTCATACATTAGGGCCTATAGTCACTAGTTTCAGTATCACAGCGCAGAAGGACCATTCCTTCTCTTCAACTCTTGTGAATGAGACCTGCTAACTTTCTTAGGCTTCTACCCATTTTGCTAAGAATGGTTCAGCTCTCATCAGCTCTAAATATCACAGCTTAAGGGTGCCTAATATAAACAGCAAGTGCTGGGGCAGATTTTCCAAAATCGTACCATCCCTTACACTGCTCTGTGTCTCAGAACTACAGCTAAGCACAAGTGGGGTGGACGTGTACAATCCTGTCATTCCCATCTCAGTACTCTCCTGTAAGTTCAAACTTTTTTTAATTGCAGTATAGTTGATGGACAATAGTATATAAGTTACAGGTCTACAATAATGTGATTCACAATTTTTAAAGGTTATACTCCATTTATAGTTATTATAAAATATTGGCTATAATCCCCATGTTGTACTATATATCCTTGTAGCTTATTTTATACCTAATATATAATCGTCTTAATCCCCTACCCCTATATTTCTCCTTCATCCCCCTCTCCCCACCGGTAACAACTAGTTTGTTCTCTATATCTGAGTCTGCTTCTCTTGTTGTTATATTCACTAGTTCATTGTGTTTTTTAGATTCCACATCTCATATCATACAATATTTGTCTGTGACTAATTTCACTTAGCATAATGCCAAGTCTATTTTTTTATAAATTTATTTATTTATTTATTTAATTGGCTGTGTTGGGTCTTTTTTGCTGTGCATAGGCTTTCTTTTTAGTTGCGGTGAGTGGGGACTACTCTTCGTTGTGGTGCGCAGGCTCCTCATTGACGTGGCTTCTCTTGTTGCGGAGCACGGGCTCCAGGCACGTGGGCTTCAGTAGTTGCAGCACATGGGCTCAACAGTTGTGGCTCACGGGCTCTAAAGCGCAGGCTCAACAGCCGTGGCACACGGGCCCAGTTGCTCCACGGCATGTGGGATCTTCCTGGAGTAGGGATCGAACCCGTGTCCCCTGCATTGGCAGGTGGATTCTCAACCACTGCGCCACCTAGGAAGCCCAAGTCTATCTATTTTGCTGCAAATGTCAGCAACAACCTAAATGTCCATCAACAGATGAATGGATAAAGAAGATGTCACACACATACACACACACACACATACACACACACAATAGAATACTACTCAGCTATAAAAAAAAAGTTCAATCTTCATTGACAGCCTGCTACGAGCATGGTCCTGTTCTAGATAGAGGACTATAAAGAAGTCTGAGACAAGATGCCTGCCCTCAGGAAGCTTACCAGCTAGTTGACTGGAAGAGGAGACAATAGTCTGAGTCATATGTAACAGTCAAAGGCTTCAATCACAACAGAAAATCACAGTATATGTGAAATCTCAATTTCAGTTTAACCGCCAGTAGGAGCTATACCCTCTGCGCTTCCCATTAACAGAAAAGCAACCAGCCCTACCTTACATGGCTTTTCACAGAAGAAGGACACTTAACAGGAAATCAAGAGATGATTCTGCAAAATATACTGTATGACAAATACAAACATTTCCTTCATTTTTCAAATATCACAGAAAAAATATTCCTCCTTCACTTCAGAAAAAAAGTCTAAGTGCCTTTTCAAATACTGTCTACATTGCACACCTTATTCTTGCATGTCAAATGCATTCCTAACATAATTTAACAATGAATAATAATTTATGAGTCAATCCTGATACTGTCACAGAGGAAACTACTTAAGCCCCGAGAGAAATAAACAAGAAAAGGGGTTTGAGAAGTCAAAGTTCTATTTCAGGTCTCTCCTATCCTTCTCATCCATATTCCCCAGCTTAAAAAAGAACTTGTGTCTGCCAGTTAGTGGCCTGACCTTAGACCAAGTTTAATTAATTAGCGGTCTTCTCTAGCTGTCATCTGGCCTCATGTACCTAGGCTGTAACCACAGCTCAGTACATGACTGAAGCCGAGACTCCAACCATGACCTTTTTGGTCCACTGAGCTGCAGTGACTCAACAGTGATCCGATCTACCTCTTCTTTCCACGGTGCCCCAAACTGCATCGCTCCTGCCAACTTTCACTTCCCAGCCTTAGATCAGTATTTCTCAAAGTGTGGTTTGCAGACTAGTGCACTATAAGTACCTGTGGTGTTTGCAAAAATGCCGATTCTAGCACCCTGTTCTCAGAGATTCTGATAAAGTAGTTATGGGATGGGGACTGAGCATATGCATTTTCACGTGTTTCCATTTGTGAAACTCATGCTTGCTAAATTGATGTTGCTGATACAACTAGGGAATAGGACCTAAGGCCTAGAGGACCAAACTAGTGCAGTCAAAGGCCAAGATGGAAATAATTCAATTTGCTCATAATACATTTCACGTGAATAGGGATCGCTCAGGAATCTTGTTAAACATACATTGTTCTGGGTCCTACCTCCACAACGAAAGGAATTATAATCACAAGATAGGCTTGGACATCTGTATATTTAAAGGGCTCCCCTAGGTTATTCAGATGTATTTTATAGTTGAGATCCACTGCACTAGATCAATTGCTTCAAAGTATCCAGCAGCCAGCAGGGTGAAAGAGGTTACTTACAGGAGACCCAGGCACCCGTTCCTCATTATTGGAATATACATGTTTTAAAGGACAAAGCTACACACATTTTTTAAGTGCTTAAGCGATACTTCATGCTGAATGTGGTTGGAGTAAGCACTACAGGCTTTGGGGATGGAGGGAAGCAAACATTTGCAATAGTATGAAGAAAGGAGGGAATTAAAAGTGGTACAGTGAGAGGTAGCTGATGACAGGTCCTGAGATAGCCAAGTGTTTCTGCATCTGGCTTCACTCCCTTTTTATTCACAGCAAATCACCCTCCCACCCCGCATCATGAAGGCCTCAGGGCTAAGGAGTCCTTAAGGAAGAAGCAAGCACCCACATGGGGACCGTTGTGTTCTGTTCTCAGCCATTTGAGCCAGTCCTATCATTTCTGTAAAAATCAGCAGGATACCCTCTCCCTAGCTGGAGGAGTAAAGTAGGACAGCATGAATAGACACAGAGCCATCTCATTTTGCCAGTTGTATTCTCATACCATCTGCTGTTACTCTGTGCTCATCAGCTGGAGTAACCCATCTAGGCAGGCAGGTGCCATGCTCTCCTGGGAAAAGAGAACACTTCATCCCATCCCACTGCCTATAGCTTATGACTGTCTATTAATTCCTTCTCTCTTTTTCCTCTGGATCTGGAAGGGTGTTTTAGGAGTAGAGGTGACAATCAAGTAGAAGGGCAAAACTAATTTAAATCTACTTCTGAGAGTCGTGATCCCTTAACACAGGGTTCCAAAGTCTAACTGAAAAGGAACTCAGGGCTAAAAGGAAGCATATAAGAACTCTTCCCACAGAGCCTATTTCAGTCCATCTCCTGGAACACATCATAAGCTACCTCCAGGCTTTAGAGAACCAGACTCTTTCCAAATGTCCAGATCATAATCCAATCACCTCTTGGACATCATCTAAGTGCTGCAGTAGCATCTCTAGTGTTGACTGGAAAAAAACAAAGTACAACCTAAAAGTTGAGAATTATGTTTTATTTGACAGATTTTCTGAGAATTTAAGCCCAGAAGACAGCCTCTCAGATCTCTCTGAGGGTCTGCTCCAAAGAGGTAAGTGAGGAGCCAGGACGGCTGTAGTGGCTGAGGGCTTGATGGCTGCAACATCCTTTGTTTACTGATCTGGCAGGTGACATTTTTCATCCACACTAACACTGCATATCAAAAACTAAACCTATCTCCTCCAAACCAATTTCTGGTAATGACATTACCATCCTTCCAATTAGAAACCTACAGGTTGTCTTCAGTTTCTCCCTTGACTTTATCCTCTACCTTCAATCAAGACTTTGGACCATTACTGAGCCAAGCAGTAATGACTAGGACACTGCAAAATAGGGAGGAAGGGATGTTCCGGAGATAGCTGATAGGACTCCCCTCTTGGAATGCACAATAGCAACAGTATCCTTCACTACCAGGGCTTCCGCTTCTGGTTCCTGTCCTCCTAATGCTTCCCACTCACATATGAGTTACTCCCCTGCCCACAAACCCTCAGTTGCTCCTCAGTCTTTACCTTCAACCCATCTTCCTGCATAGAAAATGATATTTTTGAACTTTCTCCCACTACTCCTCTACTTGTAAGGAGCTTTAGCCAAATCATACCATTCCTTTTTCCTGAACACATCTCTTGCTTACCTCGCTCAAAGTTTTTACCAATGCCCTTCCCATTGTTTGAAAATTTCTGTTAAACCCTTATTCATCCTTCAGGGTCCGGCTCCAAGGCTACCTCCTCCGGCCTCCAGTTGAATGCATTCTTTCCTTCTCTGAACTAAGAAGCACTTTATTTCTTAATGCTGCTTATCGCCTTCTGCCTTACACACCCTTCTCCCACCTAGGGGCTGAGAAGCTTGTACTTCCACCACAATTCCGAGCAGTGCCTTTCCCGTAGTAATTACTTTAAAACTGTGTTAAATGAATTTATTTCCCCTTTTTCAACTTCTAGGGAAATTTCCATAGAAACCTGCTTCTATTAATAACAGAAGCTTTCCTCCCAGCCCATGTCTTGATCTCTTTCTCTCTCTGTGCTTGTCTGTCTCTGTCCCCAGGTCTAGCCTTGTCTCTGCTGCTTTCTCTATCTTTGTCTCCCTGTGTCTCCTCACCCTTCCCCTTCCTCCATCTGGCTCTGTCAACCTGCCTTTCTGTCTCTTTTTTCATGGTCATTTCCTTTTTACTGTTGATGTGTTTTTAACGTGTTCCCTGCATTGTCTTCCTCTGTCTGTTCATTTCTGTTTCTCTGACACCCTGCCCCCTTCTAACCTGGAAGTCAATCTCTGAAGCGCTTTCAAAGCCTCAAACTGTAACTCAAAGTCAAGCGTTATTGGGTCTTTTCACGTTGGAACTCAGAGAGAAGGCTAAAGTCTGAAAACCTTGCAACTCCTCGAGGCAAACCAACTTTCCAGGGACAGGTGACATCAGTGCCTATGGAAAAGGGTCTGAATAGAAATCCTCATTCTGAATGCCTAATTTACATGATAAGGCTTTAAAGATATAAAAGGTGACCCACAACAGCTAATCACAATAACAATGCTAATTTCTCTAACTCTGGCTTCAAAGATAAGGACATGTTAGAAAGCAAACAAAAAGTTCTAGAAAATCATTGACCACTTTGGCACCTTGCCCACGAGACTCTAAGGGTTCATATAGAAGTATGAACGAATTGACACGCAAGACACTTGATAATAATGCCAATTATTTTTTTCAGTGTCTACGGTGAGACAAATGTCTTGTACACATTAATTGATTTAATCCCCAAACATATTATGGAGATGGAAACCGAGGTGGAGGATGGTTAATTAACTTCATGATCCGTCATCCTTAAGGAGGGGGAGCTAGGATTTGAACCCAGGTGTTGTCTGATTCCAAAGCCTGGGCTCCTAAGCTCTCCAGCTTTTTTCAAACTTGTCAGGTCTTAAAGAGTCCCACGAGTACTCGTTAACCCTTTGATTCCTTAATCCCACCCTACATTTACCAAATTCCAGGGCAAGGGCCTGTGAGTCCCTTTGTCTAAGGAATGACCCAGGTGATTCTTATCTTGGGAAAACGCGCACTCCACTAAATAGCTGCCCCAGCCATAATGTCGAGGAGAGTTCCATTTCCCTGGTAGTTCTTAGCAGCCCTTGCCCCACTCTCCTCCATTCCGTGCCTGTCCTAGTTTCTCCCGAGAACCAAAAGAACCCTTAGATTCTTCATTCAATCTCTCTTTTTTTTTTTAGTGGACATCTGGTTTTTTGGTTTTGTTTTACTTTTTAGGTGACATCTGAATTTTGACTTGACTTTTGATCAACGTCAATAAGGACATGGAGCTTTGTTGATGGAATAAAAGGGAGTAGTAGAGTATGCTGTGTTTATGTGGGGGAGGGGGAGGGGAAATGAAGGGATTGGAATCTTCCTGATATTCTTAAAATCAAACCACGTAGATGATTGACTATGTCACCTTTTTAAAGCCCAGCCTTTATTGTAAAAAGGGATTTCTCTTATAATTAATAGAAAGGATCTGATGACTAACACCAAGAAAATGTACAGGCTGAAAGTACAAAATAACAAGGACTTACTATGTACAGATCATCAGGCCCTATGCTCAATGATGTACATGAATTTTCTCATTGAATACTCACAATAAACTTGTGAAGTAGCTGCTGTAGTTATCCGCATTTTACAGATGATGAGAATGAAGCCCAGAGAAATTACTTGTCCAGGATCTAAGATTCCAACCCAGGTTTGTTTGACTGCAGTTTGTACCCTTAACTCTGCTGCACAGACTACTACAAATAGGTCTAAGGAAGGTTTAGGAAATTCACTGATTGTAGATCCCTAATGAGATATGAAAGGACCTTTTAGGATATTCAGAGTGTTTTGAAAAATATTTTGAGGTTATTGCTTTGTAATGAAAGCACAGGGTACTTGCAACAAAATATCCCTTGGTATCCTGGAGAGAGTCACTGATTTGATCCAATAAAACCTTTCCTGTGTTCTTACCTTCTTAGGTTTACCAGCAACTAATTCCTTTACTCAGGATACCATCAGGAGCAATTGTTTCAAATTCACTATGCATTCAGAACCCCAAATTTCTCAAATTTATAGACTTTTAACATATTATAAAATATGTAAAAAATACATATTTTTCAAAATTTTCCTTTATGGTGGTCAAAGATTCCCCCAAAGTCAAGTGAGGAGGGGAGGAAGCATGAAGATATTCTTTTTCCTTTCTTGAATTCTCCCGTTTCTGAAATTTTTCTCACCATTATGCAAAGAAGGATAATAGTGATGTAGAATATAATAAAAATAACTCTCAACTGGAAGCACAAGCTATTTGATATATATGTATAAGCAGCATGTCAACAATTCTTTTCATCTCATAAAGCCTTACCAAAATTACATATTCTTAAATAAAATCTAACAGCTTTCAAATATCTGAGTACTTATAACTTCCAATTTTAGAATCCTTTTCTTCTACCAAAACTGTACAAATAAGAATAAATCAGAACTTTTAAAAAACTTCAGCTTTTGAAAATCAAGTGATCATCAAAATGGCTACATTTACTGCATGAATCATTAACTGAGTTAAAACAACTTAGTGACTTCACATAAGAGAAGAAGAGCACTTTTTTCACACAGGTCTGGTGTTGACTTTTTGCAAAATTGTTTTTATTTTTCACAAAGCGATTTACAAACTAGGTACAAACTTAATCAGTAAAGAATGGCTGCCCCTTTTCCCACAGTTCCATTACCAGTAGGCAACCATTTTTGAATGTTTTGGGTTTGGTTTTAGTTCTTCTGCAAGTCATATGCTAAAGCTAATAACACATTTTCTATTTTACAAATCCCACATACCTGTCACTCAGCCACACAAATTATGAGCATTTTGCCAATTATTTTCCTATTATTTTCCTATTATCTCAAGTGTCTCAAAACCACCCTCATATTTGCCAGTGTAGTAGGAGGACTCACAAGACTCACAAACAGGTTTTACTCATGGCTAACATCTGTTACAGAACAAGTTTATAGAGTACGAGCAACGGGAACAAGATGTCTACTGGGTGGAGTCCAGAGTGTTTAGGCACAGGCTTTCCAAGTTCTTTCCCATCTGGAGTCCCAGAGGACATACTTCTTCTCTGGCTGTGAACCACAGGGACACCCGTGAAGACTCTCAGTGCAGGGAAGCCCATTCAAGTCTCAGAGTCCAAGACTTTTATGGAGGGCGGGGCACATGGACACATCCTGTCACACAACCAGCTATGGCAACCAGAACTCAGGACACCAACAGTGAAGTCAGGTGTACATAATCAACTTGATATCTGTGCAAAGCCATCCAGACAAGATAGCATAACATGGTCCATTGTTTCAGGTACACACAATAAAATCCTCAATCTTTAACGTAAAGAACCATCCAAATACCGCATTCACAGAGCGTGTCCAATATTCAGTAATGGCTCCAAGTCCTCTTGGAGATGTGTGAGGAGTGAGCAATAAGACCTGCTATAGTAACTCTTTTCTCACACCCATTTTATTATCAGATTCTTTACTTATTATTGAATTTTAGGAGTTATTTATATATTTTGTATACAGTTGTTTATCAAATATATGCTTTGCAGAGATTTTCTCCCAGTCTTTGGGTTTGTCCTTTTATCCTCCTAACAGTATCATTTGAATAGCATGAACTTTTAATATTGATGAAGTCCAATTTATCAGTTTGTTGTTTTATGTATTGTGTTTTGGGTATCATAGCTAAGAAATCTTTGCCAAAGACAAGGTTTAAAATATTTTTCCTTTGTCTTCTTCTAGCATTTTTGTAGTTTTAGATTTTCACATTTAGGTCTATGATCTATTTTGAGTTAATTTTTGTATATGATTTGACCTGGAGTATTTTAAAACAAATCTTTGACATCATATCTTTTCACCCATAAATACTTTGGGATGTATCTCTATAGGATTGAGGAGAATGTTTAAAAACATAATCCCAATATCTTTATCATAATTACTTAATAACATCCAGTATCCAATATGTGTTCAAATTTTCCCAACTGTCCTCAAAATCTTTTTGTTTATTTAAATTAGTATCTAAACAAAATCAGCATATTGCATTATGTTGACATTTCTTAAGTCTCTAATGATCTATAATAGTTCCCTTATCCCATTTTCCCAAGCCATTTATTTTTTCTTAATAATCCAGTTCACTTGTGCCAAGTAATTTCCCACATTCTGGATTTGGCTCATTGTATCCTTGTGGTATTTTTAACATATTGCTCTGCCATTTCTTACTTTATTGATCTTAGTCATTATTCATCTACTCCATGCTATGAAAGATGAGGATTTGGCTAACATATTACTGTATACTTCCCTCTTTCTAATTATCTTTTCAACATCTTTAGGACTGCAATAAACATGGAAGATTTTTTTCAAAGAATCAATATATATACTTATTTGGTTTTTACCAAGTGATATCTTTATTTACTCTTGGCTCTACGATAAGCTATTATATACTATAATAAACTAGCTTTTATCCAATGTAGTAGCAGTGGGGGAGTAGAGAATAGAGATTTGAGAAAAATCTCAGAAAAAGGTCCGACAGTATTAAATGAAGGAAGGAGGGAGGAAGGAATCAGAATGATTGCTTGATTTCTGCCTTCAACAAGTGGGTACATGCTAGTGCCATTTAGAAGAATAGAAGAGGAGGAGCAGGTTTGGGGAAGAAGTTGGGCACACAGGAAGAAAATAAATTCGATTTTTGATACTGAGACATGGGATATCCATAAACAATCAAGAAAGATGCCCAGTAGACCAATGGAAGTATGGATCTGGAGATTCAGAGAGATACATGAGCTACAGTTACTGATTTGAAAGTCATCAGTTTAATGGGTGATAGTTGAAATTCATGGGCATGGATGATATCGCCCAGGGAATGTATGAAGAATAAGGAAGGAGGAAGACAAACAACAAAACCCTAAGGAACACCAAGATTTAAGGAGACAGAAGCAGTCGTTACCGTGTATGATAAGTACCATAATAAACATAGGCATGAGATACCCTAGTGACTCAACATAAGATTGATCAACTGGGTAGGGAGAAGTTACACAAGGTTGTACTTTAGTGTGGATACTGATGGATGTCTAGAAGTGTGCTAATGGGATAAGGGTCAGGAAAGAAGACAAACTCACTTATTTTACAAGGAGAACAGAGGACTTCAAATGAGAGTTCTCTCAACCATGCCCCACTATGATACACACCTGTCTAGACCTGTGTTCCTGAAAGTGTGGTCAACAATTCACTTGCATAAGAATCACAGAGGGGCTTTATCAAACTGAATATGATTGGGTTCCACCATAGACCTACTTAATCAGATTCACTGGGGTGGGGTGCATGAGGAATATGCAGTTTAAACAAGTTCTCTATAAGTGATTCTGAAGTAGATGGTGTGTGTGCTAAATTTTGTACGAACTAGCGTGTGACCATTCAGCTAAAGTGGAATGGAGATAAAAGGCTTTGGCGTTGATGAAATCAAACAATTGTGATCTTCAAGTTGCTACTCTCTTCTTGCCAGTTTTAGCAGGAAGGCCTAGTGGGGAAATGGCGAATAGGGAGATTTTGCAAAAGTATAATGATGCCATCTGTTTTCTGTCATTAGAAAGGAAAAATGAGCCAGATAAGACTAAGAGAGCAGTTTTCTTCTGAGCAGGTCCTAAGTCAAGCAGGAAGCACATACAGACACCTTGATGAAAAAGAAATCAACAATTGATTTGGTTGATTGAATGTGGTCCTTAACATAATAACAACAGCCAACAGAAAACAATATACTCATGAATTCCCCTGATTTTGTTTTCACATTTCAGCTGGTTATCTGGCACTTCATACTCAGCTCTTCCTAGTGAATTCATCTTACCTGAAGTCACAAAATGTTTAGTTTTTCATTTGATCAATGATTCCAGGGATAAAAATTTCCATGTTTCCCATAATGTTTATCCTGAAAACAGGAAATCTCAAGTCGAGCCATTGTCTACTGTTAAGTCAGAAAATATTTCTATGTATGTCTCCATAAAAAGGATAACTATAGGCTAATCTGACGTTCACAGTGAAATAGATTTCTCTTGAGAATTAATTTGTGTCCTTATGGAATCCCAGGGATGTGCTCTCAAATTTGATGGCCTATGAATATTCTGCTATGGCTAGAAATATTATTCTTCTGAGAAACTGGCTAATGGGTTTTGTTATTTTGTCAAAGTAGCTATCTACATGGGTCTCCGGAGTTGGGTATATCTTGCTGGAGATACACTTTAACTTCAAAAGATTGTAACACATTACTTTGTTTTGAGGAAAGCTGTGACTATTTCTATTCATTCCTTGTAATTTTTCTAGAAAACAGGTCACATCATAAAACAATTGCCTCCTTTGAAAAGACTACTACACAAGGCCCTTTCCTGTGATAAAATTAAGTCAATTCTGGTTCCGAAATTAAACCTGAAGAATAGTAAGATTTCATAAGAGAACTAACTTTTCTCTTTGTTGATCCACTAATTCCATTTATCATTCATAGTTTTCTAAAATACATTTCCTGGTCCACATACTGTAAGTCAGAAAGGCAGGGGAAGCAGATGATAGCCCTTGGTTACACAGAAGTTAGAAGATGCTTTAGAGAATATAAGACGTATGATGTGGAAATAAACTGTTACTTCTACTGTGATTCCAACCAAGGAACTAAGGGATTATGTTGTTAAAAAAAAAAAAAAAAGAACCATGAAACCTAGAGAGAGAATAAGGAATTGTCAGTGTGTGTGCAAAGATACTAGAGAAAATAAATAAATACTGGGTTACCATAAAGGTATATTTTCTGTAGAGGAGAAGAAGCTCTAATGTAATGTATATAAGTATTCCCACAGGACCATGAGATTTCTTTCTTTTTTTAAATTCCATAGTTACCAAACCAATCTTTTAGTTACTGTATTAGTTTGCTAGCTATTATATTAGTTGCTAGGGCTCCCACTGACTGGTGGTTTAAAAGGAAATTTATTTTCTCACAATTCTGGAGGCTAGAAATCTGAGATCAAAGCATCGGTAGGGTTGGTTTCTTTGTAGACATCTCTTCCCAGCTGGAATATAGCCATCTTCTCTCTGTGTATTCACATGGTCTTCCCTCTGTGTGTCTCTCTGTCCTAATCTCTTCTTATAAGAGCGTGGGTCATATTGGATTAGGGCCCACTCTAATGACTTCATTTCATCTTACCTACCTTTTTAAAGACCCTATCTTCAAATACAGTTATAGTCTGAGATACCAGGGGTTAAGACTTCAATATATGATGACACAAACGAACTTATTTACAAAACAGAAACAGACTCACAGACATAGAAAACAAATTTATGGTTACCAAAGGGGAAAGAGAGTGGGGGAGGGATAAATTAGGAGGTTGGGATTAGCAGACACAAACTACTATATATGAAATAGATTAAAAAAACAAGGTCGTACCGTATAGCACAGGGAACTATATTCCATATCCTGTGATAAAGCATAATGGAAAATAATATGAAAAAGAATATATATATATGTATAACTGAATCACTTTTCTGTACATCAGAAACTAACACAATACTGTAAATCAACTACACTTCAATTTTAAAAAAAAAAGACTTCAATATATGAATTTGGGGAGGATAAACAATTCAGCCCATTAGCAGTTATTATTTCAGGTTTCCACATACATTAATACAAAGAAAGGTCCCTGTAAATACATATTATCTAATATAAATTTAAAAATTGGATTTTTGGTGAAATCTAGTTGACTGTGAGTGACCTTTCTAAAGGTATGATCTGCCTGGGGGATGAATATTCATTTCTGAATGCCTACTCTGTTCTAGGCACTGGCATAGGTCTTAGAGCTGGAAAGACAAACACATTTCTTGAGCTGGAGGAGATTGCAGTTTGGGGGAGGGAAATCAATATAATCAAGCAAGTACAATAAAATGTGCTAAATATTATTATAGAGGAAATGCAATGTTGAAGGAGCAAATTCAGCTAGACCCACGGTGACCCAACCAAGATAAAGGAATATATTAAGTTCTAGAATACTGCCTAATTAATACTGTTGCATAAAGCATTAGAGCTTATTATTTCTAAGACAATTTATTCATCTATTTAATTTTTTTGCCTAAAGCCTTAAGACCCATTCCATGTAGATATTTTTAATAAAAACTTTGTAAAGTGCTGTTTATATTTGTAGAAAAAACTCAGCAAAAATGTTAATTTTTTGTGACAATATGATGGTCATGACCTTGCAGAGTGTGTTATACAAATTAAAAATCAGCTTTGATAAGATATTATAAGCTAAGCCACCACTGAACAAAAGGCTTTATGTAAGAACTCTGAAATTCAAGGACAGTTTTTAAAAAAATAAACAAACCATACATGAATTGTTTGCCAAGAACTAGAACAATCACTAATGATATATAAGAACCAGGGTACAGAAGTAGTGAAATAACCCAACTTATTATCAAGTACTGTATCACTTAGCAGGTATCTATCTTATGAAAGTTATCTGAAGTTATGATACACTTCAAGAAACATCCAATGCAGTCTAAATTATTTTTCATAATACCAGCATTTTCCTGATAACCAAGGATAAATTGATCACAAATCTCCACATACACCAGTGAATCTTCGTTATAGATCTCTTTTCTCTTTTTTTTTTTTAAGTAAATAAATAAATTTATTTTAAAAAATAGTTAAAAAAAATAATTCCAATAATTGTTCAAGTTTTTTCATGAAATCCATGAAATCAAAGTAAAAAAAGTTCATCATATCTTATTATGACTACTATTGTAAATTCAGTTAAAAAGTTTAATTTTTTTTTTTTATTATTATTTTATTTTATTTTTTTTTGGGGGTACACCAGGTTCAATCAACTGTTTTTATACACATATCCCCATATTCCCTCCCTTCCTTGACGCCCCCCTTGTCTTTCAAAGATGCTATTACAAGTGGAAGAAGAAGGTTTTAGGTCAGCAAATACCACCAAGAAAAGGTCAGAGAACCCTCTTTGGAGTCATGTATTTAATACTTTAATATGAGTGTAACAAATAAAAAGAAATATGACATGACAAATGCCAACAAATTAAGGACAAAATTGTCAAGGGCTGATAAACCCATTCCATAAAGAAACCAATTTTTTCTTCCTATTGATTTCTTCTTCCTTGGCTTTCTTGAAATAAAATACACAGCTATGTGATTTAGCTTTGAAATATGTAAAATGAGGAAGTTGAACTAAATTAATTTTATGGTCCTTGTCAAGAATTTGAAGAGTCTGAGATTTTACCCTATGTACGAGTTAACAAGTTAGTGAGGCACAGTTTCATAGATGCTGGCAAGAGACTCCAGAGTCAGAGACAAAGGACAGTTTATTAATACCAACAATAGCATTTGCTAGAGTATCTGCACTTGTACCAGTTCCCTGAGTCCCATTTCCCACAGGGTGATGCAGAGAGGGTTGGAAAAATACCTGCCCATGCAATAGGGTACATCTTAAAGAGAAGAATCCTGAATTTTTCACCTTATAATGGGCAGTCATCTCAGGAGGAAAATACTATCCCTTTTCCATGGCTATTCACTATACAAAAATTCCTTCTTAAAAAATTGAGATATAATTCACATACCATAACCCTTCATAGTGTACAATTCAGTGGTTATGAGTATATCCACAAAGCTATACAACCAGTCACTCCCTATCACCCTCCCCCAACCCCCTGGGAATCACCAATGTACTTTTGTCTCTGTGGATTTGCCTGTTCTTGACATTTCATGTAAATGGAATCATATAATATGTACCTTTTTGTGACAGGCTTCTTTCACTTAGCACAATGTCTTCAAGTTTTATCCATGTTATAACACAAAAGAGCTCTTCATTTTTTATGGCTAAATAATATCTATTGTATGGATACAACACATTTTGTTTATCCATTCGTAAGCTGATGGGTATTTGGGTTGTTTCCATCTTTTGACTACTACTAAGAATGGTTGCATGAATGTTCACGTACCAGTTTTTGTGAGAACATATATTTTTAACTCTCTTGAGTATACAACTAAGAGTGAAATTGTAGTGTCACATGGCAACTCTATGTTCATATTCAGTTTGGCAGTTCTTTTAAAAACCATGGGGCATGGCAAAAAAAAAATCAGTTCACCATAAGTGATTGGTTTCTTTCCAATTTATTTTTATGAGAGTACTACACAGTCTTGATTACTATAGCTTTCTACTAAATTTTGAAATCAGGAAGTTGACAAAATATAACATTCTCTACTCACTTTTTTTTGGCTGCACTGTGAGGCTTGTGGGATTTTAGTCCCCCTACTAGGGATTGAACCTGCACCCTCAGCAGTGAAAATGCAGAGTCCTAACCACTGAACTGCCAGGGAATTCCCTCTCTAGCCACTTCTAGTCAACATTATTACTAGTGGTTTTAGCTTGTGCTACTCAGCATGAAAGAGAAATAAAATACATCTGGATTGCAATGGATTAAGTAAAACTGTCTTTATATGCAGAAGACATGATTGTTTATGTTGAAAATTCAATAAAATTTACCAAAAAAGCTACTAGAATTCATATGTGAGTTTAGCCAAGTTGCAAGATATAAGACCAATATATAAAAATCAATAGTATTTTTATATACTTGCAATGAACTATAGGAAGCTAAAATTTTTAAAAGTACCATTTATAGTACACCAAAAACTATAAAACATTTAGGGACAGATCTGATAAAAGAAGTGAAAACTTGAAGCTGAAAACAGAAACTGAGAGAAATTAGAAAAGACCTAAATACATGGAAGGAGATATCTTCTTCATGGGTTGAAGGACTAAATTTTGTAAGGATGCCAATTCTTCCCAAATATATCTGTAGAATCAATGCATTCCTACAAAGACTCAGATGGCTTTAAAAAAAAAAAAAAAGAAAAGAAATTTACAAGCTGATTCTAAAATTCACATAGAAATATAAGCAACTTTGAAAGAGAAGAGCAAAGTTAGAGGGCTAACACTCTAATTTCAAAACATATTTTAGAACTACAGCAATCAAAACAGTGTGGTATTGACCTAAGATAGAAAAATAGATGAATAAAATAGAATATAAATGGTCCAGAAATAAACCCACACATATATAGACAACTGATCTTCCACAAAGGTGTGAGATGGAGAAAAGTGCAAGGTGGATAGGAGATGGTTTTTCAACAAATGGTAGTGGAACAATTGGTTGTCCATGTACAAAAACAGAAACAAAATCAGAATTTCAATCTCTTGTACCATTACAACATTTAACTCAAAGGAGGGATCACACACCTAAATGTAATGCCTAAAACTATAAATTTTCTAGAAGAAAACATAGAAGAAAAATTTCATGAACTTGGGTTATGCAAAGATTTTTTAGATATCATACTCAGTGTACAGTTGATAAAATAAAAATCAGGAAATTGTGATTTCATCAAAATTAAAACCTCTGCTTTTCAAAAGACACTGTTAATAGAATGAAAAAACAAGCCGCAGATTTGGGAGAAAATATTTGCAAAGCATATACCTTATATAAGAATTGCATTAAGAATACAAGAAGAATGTCAAAACTCTATAATGAGAAAACCATCAACCCAATTAAAAGTAAATATTGGGGACTTTCCTGGTGGTGCAGTGGTTAAGAATCTGCCTGCCAATGCAGGGGACATGGGTTTGAGCCCTGGTCCAGGAAGGTCCCACATGCTGCGGAGCAACTAAGACCGTGTGCCACAAGTACTGAAGCTCGTGCACCTAGAGCCTGTGCTCTGCAATGAGAAGCCCTCTCCCCAGTGAGAAGCCCTCTCTGCAATGAGAAGCCCACACACTGCAACGAAGAGTAGTCTCCGCTTGCTGCAACTAGAGAAAGCCTGTGTGCAGCAACAAAGACCCAATGCAGCCAATAAATAAATAAATAAACATAAATAAATAAATAAAATAAATAAATATTGGAGCAGACATTTCAGACATTTAGATAGGAAATAAACACGTGAAAGGATGCTTGATATTACTATTCATGAAAGAAATACAAATAAAACCATGAAATACCACCATGCATCTATCAGAATGGCTAAATTAAAAGACAACAGCAGACTTCCCTGGTGGTGCAGTGGTTAAGAATCCACCTGCCAATGCAGGGGACATGGGTTCGAGCCCTGGTCTGGGAAGATCCCACATGCCACGGAGCAACTAAGCCCGTGAGCCACAACTACTGAAACTGCACTCTACAGCCCATGAGCCACAACTACTGAGCCCACCTGCCACAACTACTGAAGCCTGCATGCCTAAAGCCCATGCTCCACAACAAGAGAAGCCACTGCAATGAGAAGCCCGTGCACCTCAATGAAGAGTAGCCCCCGCTCACCACTACTAGAGAAAGCCCATGGGCAGCAACAAAGATCCAATGTGGCCAAAAATTTTAAATAAATAAATAAATAAAAGACAATGGCATTAACAAGTATTGCCAAGGATGCAGGACAACTGGAACTCTTATTCATTGCTGCTGGGAATGTAAAATTATACGATTTCCTTGGTAAACACTCTGGCAGTTTCTTTTTTCTTTTTTTTAATCCAGTTTTATTGACATAATTGACCTACAGCACTGTATAAATTCATGGTATACAGCACAATGACTTGACTTACACACAGCATGAAATCATTACCACAGTAAGTTTAATGATCATCCTCATCTCATACAGATAGAAAAGAAAAGAAAAAGAAAAAATATCTTTTCCTTGTGATGCAAACTCAGGATTTATTCTCTTAACTTTCATGTATGACATGAAAGTGTTAATTATATTAATCATGTTATACATCTTTTTTTGGATATCTAACAAAATATTTTTATTCATGACACATTTTTAACAGCTCTATTGAGGCATCATTGATATAAAATAAATTGTATATACCTAAAAAGTACAATTTGATACCTCTGACATATTCATATCCTCATGAAATCATCACCATGATCAAGATTATTAACACACACACTTCAGCCTCAGAAGATTCCTCAGTCCCTCTCTAATCCCTCCCTCTTGCCCCTACAGTCTTCCTTCCCTGATGCCCAGGCAACCATTGATTCCTTTCTGTCACTATAGATTATTTTGCATTCCAAAGAAAATTATATTATGAAAATGGAGTCACTTACTATGCACTATTTTCATTTTCTCTTGGTATAATTATTTTGAAACATCTATTTTTTCCCATATCAATTGTTCATCCTCATTGCTGAGTCATTCTACTGTATGGATGCACCCTAATTTTGGCAGTTTCTTAACAAGGTAAATATATAGCTACCATATGACCCAAGGTATTTTCTTGAAAGAAAAGAAAGCCTATGTATACATAAAGACTTACACTTGAATACACAAACTGTGGTATATCCATACAATGGAATACTACTCAGCAATAAGAATCCAACAGCATGGCTGTATCTCAAAATAAAGGTGCTGAGTGAAATAAGCCAGAGGAAAACTGAGTATATACTATAATGACTGCATTTATTTGAAACTGTATAAAAATGCAAACTAATCTACAGTGACAGAAAGCAGACCATCATTTGACTGGGGACAAGGCTGGAGTGGGAAGGAGGAGCTACATAAGGGCAGGAGGAAACATTTTTGGGCTGATGGATATGTTCGTTTTCTTGGTTGAGGTGATAGTTGCACAAGGTTATATACATATGTCTCTTTTAAAGCTTTTTTTTGTGTGGTAAGAACACTTAACAGGAGATTACCCTCTTAACAGATTTTCAAGTGTACGATACAGTATTATCTACGGGCATGATGTTGTACAGCAGATCTGTAGAGCTTATTCATCTTGCATAACTGAGATTTTATATCTGCTGATTAGCAACTCCCCTTTCCCTCCCTGCCCTAACCCCTGGCAACCACCATTCTATTCTTTGTGTCTATGAATTTGACTATTTTGGATACAAATTTTATCAACTCATACACTTTACTATGTGTAGTGTGTTGTATGTCAATTACACCTCAATAAAGAGATCAGGGAATTACACGTAATCTCGAGAAGTAATAATTGTAGTTAATAGTTAGAGTACTTACTATGTGCCAGGTACTGCACTAAGCATTTTCTATGCATTAATTAATCTCATTCTGAAAGCGACCTATGATGGAAGTATTATTCTTAACCCCATTTTATTTATGAGGAAACTAAGGCATAGTAAAGTTAAATTCCTTGGCCAAGGTCATAAAGTCTCATAAGAGATGGAGTAAAGCCTAATGTGTACTTCCTCTCAGGATGATAGCTGAAATGTATTCAGCACTTTATGTAGCAGACCCTGAGTCAATCATTTGACATGCACTATCTCATTTCAGCCTCATCAGCACTATGAAGTCAGTGCTATTTTACAGAGGAGGAGAGTGGTACAGTGGAATGAAGCAATGTGCTCCAAATTATATAGCAAGTAGTGGAGGAGTGAAGATTTGAATGAAGGATCTTCATTCATCAGGTGAGTCCCAGGAGAAAATAGGTTGAGAACTACTGTTAAGAAGCTGGGCCTGTGGTACATGCCAATGCGTCTGATACTTGCCTGATCAGACAGGTCACTCTTTGCCTGATGCTGAACACAGACATTTATTGTGTGGATTCCTCACTGCCTTGGTCCACCTTTCTGACTAGATACTCAGGCACCGACTACAGCTTGCATTACAGTGGAGGCTGCCAAGCCTTACTACCTGACTGACTGCCTCCTTGCCCTTCCCCACCACCCTCAAGCCACACTGTACAGATACATTGGTTCTCCCAGATCCTTTTCCTTAAATACCTGGGTCTCTACCACTCCTCGTTAGTTTCCTCTCCTTACAGACTCTGTGTTACTGATAACCATAAAGCCTCCTAGCGGAGTATACCCAAGTTATGACAAAGACTAGTTCACAAACCACCTTACTCGGATTTAAATGTCTCTACTTTCTTACAGATCCATTGATTTCTGTTCACATTAGAAATTCCATGCACAGCTGAGAGCTGTTAATGTGGAATAAGGTGGTTTCATAAGCCATACTCCCTGCTGAAATATCAAGGGCCTGGATTACAGTAATGTCTTGTTTCTTTCAAGCCTGAACTCAGATAATTTTTGAATATAAATATATCCCCTTTCCTTGACCCCATTCCCACCCTTGGAGCTGCTTGTTCTCTTCGGCAGTACAATATTGAGTGTCAAGGGCATCAGAGTTTTCCTAAACTATCAGAAGCAACCAATTTAGCTCTTTTGCTCACCTACCACTGGTGTGCTTTGCTCCACTCCTGACAGCTCCTGCTGATTTGGATTTGATCCTTTTCTTCTACCATTTACTCCTGACTCTGCTCTCGCCCTACATTCAACATTCGGTCTCTCATTCCATTCCATTCTTTGCTATATTTTAAACACGGAGTTTAGCACGTTTAAACCGTCCGAATAGAAGTGTTGTTCTTGAGATGGCAGTTGGAGAGGTACAACTCAGGGTTCCCCCTCTTTCATTCAACTCCATCTCCCTCATTGGGACCTTGTTTTTCTCTCGCTTCTGTCCTATAACCCTCCTGCTCATGATTTGTTTTCTTTTACCGCAGTGATTCTCAAACTTGAGCATGCCTCAGATTCATCTGGAGGGCTCATTAAATACCGTACAGTTTCTGATCCAGTAGGTCTGGGTTGGTGCTCGAGAATTTTTAGTTCTAACAAGCTTCCAGGTGAGGATGATGTTGTTGCTCTGGGGACTACACTTTGAGAACCACTGTTCTAGATCAACACTGTTCATATAGGTCATCGTTCTGTCTCTATGGCTTGTCCACTAGGCCCTTGCTTGTGAATTGCCTTGATGTGCAAAGCTGACAGGTGTGGCTAAGAATCCTGACCTCTGAGGCCCACATGGTAAACCCTCTGGATATGCCACCATCACCCAGAGGCAAGTCTTTAAATCAGAGCCCATGATCTTGGGCTACTCTAAAGGTAGAAATTCACTGTGCTCTTTAGAGGTAAGAACTCAGTATCAAGATGTAGGATTTATGTGCTAAAGCTTCTGAAACATATTTCTAAAGCGTAGTTTGCTGTCCAAATTAAGCTAGTTCAGCTCTCTAGAAGTAACAGAGAAGAATTTAGAAAATGAGGTGCAACCTACTCCTGAATAACCAAAATGAATGTGGTCTCTCGTATTCATACTCATTCTATCTCTGTCATTATTAACTTGGACATGTTTGTGTATACATTAAAAGGACAAATTAAGGATTACCTATGTGTATCTGTGTGCTTTGTGTATGTTTTTTAATATATAAGGATACATCTAGGCATTTCTTAACTTAATGTAATTTACATGATATAAACCTCTAGCGCTTAGAGCAGGCTTCCAGCACACAAATAAAATATGGCAGGCAGTCTCCTTTCTGATACATTCTGAGTACTGCTCCCCTGGCTATTAGCTTCAACTTGACTCCTTGGACCTAGCCTCCACCTTATATAACAGCCCCCTTACCCTGAGTCTGGTCACAAGCCAACTCTAACAGAGACTTTCACGGAGGAGTGAGGGGGTTGGAACTACTACATCTGGGAGGAGGGGGAGGATGAACTAAGCTCAATAAAGGAGAGAAAGGAGGGAAGAGAGAAAAGAGAGGAATCAACTGAGCCCACGTGCCACAACTACTGAAGCCCACACTCTCTAGTGCCTGCGTGCCACAACTACTGAGCCCGGGTGCTGCAACTACTGAAGCCTGTGCGCCTAGAGTCCCTGCTCCACAACAAGAGAAGCCACTGCAATGAGAAGCTTGCGCACTGCAACTAAGAGTAGCCCCTGCTCACCACAGCTAGAGAAAGCCTGCGTGCAGCAACGAAGACCCAACGCAGCCAAAATAAATAAATAAATAAATAAAAGGGAGAGAGAGGGGAGTCAAAGAAAGAAGCCAACAGAGACACATGTGTATGTCAAGAGTGAGTATTCTCTGAAGAAACTAGACTGTTTTCCTTGTTTGGCTGATGAACTGTCTCTAAAAGCCATCTCAAAGGTGGAGTTGTGAGCAACATTAGCTTTATTTTAACGTGTGTATAGTCCAAGTGGGTATTGTCTCCAAGAAGAAATCTGCTCATCAGTTTCCTGATTTTTGTATTTAATATCACCAAAGACTTCATCCTTTCTGAATTTTCTGCTGGCTACCATCTCTTTAAAGTTAATGTCTGGCCTCTGTGTTACTGTACTTTCCTGGATCCCATCCTACCTGTCGGAAATTTTTTTTAGCATCCTGCCATCGAATATCAAAAATGTTTCTTTTCCCAGATTCCCAAGCTGCATTCTAGTATCCTGCTATCATGACCCTCCCTATCACTCAGTACTGAAACCAAGAATCTACCAAGAGTAATAAATTTTGTTAGGCAATATCCTTGGATGATTTCTTTCTCCCTGTCCACACTTAAAAATGAGCTTTCAACAAACTCCTTTCTTTGCTTCTCATAACCCTCTACATTCTCTTCCCTGGTTATCTTATCTAGTGCCACATCTTCACCTAATAGTTATGTAAATGACTCTCAATCTTCATCTCTGTTTCCAAACCTTCTCAGAAACACCAGACCTAATGTCTAATGCCATTTCCATCTGCAGGCACCTGAAATGTGGCTTCTTTCATATGTAACTCAGTATTATATTTTCCAAATGTATTCCTCCTCCTAGATTCCTAATCTACATTGCAATATTATCACTCTCCCTGTTATTCAGTATTGAAACCTCAGAATTATCTTCTACTTTTCCCATTCCTCCATTGCCTATAACAGGTCATCAAAACCTGGGACAATTACCTGTGAAATCTCTTCCCATCTTTCCATTCTCTTTTCTACTGCCCCAGTTCATGGTCTTATTATTGCAAGACTATCATCAAAATATCTAACTAACTGCCCCTGGTCCCTTGAACTAGCCCAACCCATCCATGCATCTCATATCCACCAACCAACAACATTAAGCTATGGACGCCTCCAGGCTGTTTACCACCGATTCTCCTTTGTTCCTTAACACACCTTCTCGCTAGGATCCTCACTCTACCTTACAAACTCTTGGGTCTACAAACCAAGGCCAGTGGAGACTTTAGTCCTCTGCATTTTTAAATTAATTAATTGATTGATTGGTTGACTGATTGCCCCACCGCCCGGCTTGCGGGATCTCAGTTCCCCGACCAGGGATCAAAGCTGGGCCACCAACGAATTCCCTATTTATTTTTTACCCTTGGTTATTCTTAGCAGATTTTGCCTTGGCTTATCCTTCCAGCTCCTCCTTGTCTGGACTATCTTGGATACCTACGTGATGGCAGGTTCCTATTGTTGGCACTCAGGTTGAGCTAACATACTTATTCCCTAATAAGAGAATGGCTTTTGAAAGTGGCATCCTAATATATCCCCCCGCCTCTAGTTTCTCATTTTACAACCATCCTACGTATCAATGCCAGAGCATTTCCCTAAAACATAGGGCTAATCATGTGTTTTTCCTGTTCATATATCTCTCATGACTCTCCACAGCTTAAAGAATAAATTCAGAGTTCAGGATGGCATTCCAAGTCTTCCCACCTTGGCATCATTGTGCTTTCCCAGCTTTGTCTCCCACCATGCAATTATAAAACCTACCCTCCAGCCCCATTAGATAAATCAGTTTCCAAACTCAGCCCACATTTTGCTTTCTCTATGCTTTAGGTCATGCTGTTCCCTCTTTCACAAATGCCCTTTTCTAATTTTCAACTTTTGGGATACTACTTATACTTAAAGGCCCAGCTTTTCCATAAAACCTTCCCTCTTCTCTTCCTCCTATATGCTCCTGTAACATTCTCTTGCAGTTAAATGTATACTGACTTGTCAGTTGTCTTGACTTCATCCTAAGCTTGCTGAGATCATGAATAGTGTATCGGTCACTTATCCTTAGCACCATGCCCTATAGTTACTACTCAATATGTGTTAATATATTACTTAAACTTATAAGTTCTAATATGCTAGCTAAAATAAAATCTAATTACGTTATAGTTTTAATCATCAAAAATAGTGTAAAAGGGCAAAAAGCAATCTTGTAATAGCAGTTATATATTATCACAGAGCTGTGCCTGTGATGGAAAAGATTTATTCTGTAGATTTGGGATCAAGCTTGGCCCTGTGTGTCATTGAATTTGGCCACTATCAAAGCCAAAGCTTTGAGGCATTTTGATGGTGTACAGCAACAACACGGTGAGGGATTAAAGGATGGAAATTTTGATGCAAATCGGGGTTGGTTCATAGAGTGTAGAGGCAGGTCTGTCCTTGTATAATGTCAGGGTGTGAGGTGAAGCTGCTAGCACTGATGAGATGGCAGCTCACATTAGCTTTTCTATTTTGAAGGCAGCAGGGCTATTTGAGAAAATAAATACAATAAGATAGCAGCAAAATAGATATCCTAGAATCTAGTTTTCAATTAATCATTCAATGAAGAAAAGTCTTTCCCACAAATTTTCTTAAAAATTCATGTGCAAATCTCAAAAGAAGTCCTCCTGAATGAATCTGATATACATTTTAGCTTCTAGTATGTTATAATGGAAGACTTGAAAGTAAAGACCTATACATTCTCTGCTACTGTATCAGGAAGAATACAATTTAATGTAATTGGTTTCTGGGTTTCTCTGTTTAATGCATTTATGTAAACCTCCAAGAGTTGTTCTGGTACATAATGCATACTTGATTAAATATGGTGTTTGTGGTCATTTCCATAAAACATTAGGCCCTTGATCAGAAAGAAATTCTTCTATTACATCACTGTGTAGGAAAATCAAATGCCAGATCTCTTGGTTTTGCCAGGAAAGGAGGGGCAAGGTTGGTGTTTGTGTGAAAGTATCAACTCTTTGGAATTTTAAGTAGGTTTATGTCACTATGTGTATCACAGAGGAGATGGCTTAAGCAACTGATCTGTATTTGTGTCCAAGAAAAAAATAGGTAATAATGAACAAATAAGAACTGATGTGGGATGCATGAACCTTGAAAATATTATTCTCAGAGAAAGAAGTCAGTCACAAAACACCATATATTGTATGATTCTATTTATGTGAAATGTCCAGAAGAGGCAAATCTACAGAGACATAAAGTGAATTATGGGCTTTCGCTAGAGGTTGGGGAAGGGAGTGCAAGGAGTGGTTTAGGAGGACTGGGGAGGGAAGATGGCTAAGGAAGGGCTCCTTTTTGGTGCGATGAAAAGATTCTAAAACTGATTGTGGTGATGGTTGTACAATTCTGGGAATATGCTAAAAACCACTGAATTGTACATTTATAAAGGTGAATTGTATGATATGTGAATTATATCTCAATAAAGCTGTTAAATTTTATGTGGGAAAATATATAAAACGAAAATAAACCTATTTCTAAGACTTGCCTAACTACTGATGCCCAGATATGAAAATGTTTTTATTGTTTACAGATGTCAAACAGGTATTCCTTGATTTTCATGTAGTTAATCATATTTTGAAAAGGTCAGAAAATAAAGACAAACCACAAAGTAAAAGAGACAATCGTTTTTAATTGCATAATTGTAGTCTTACTTTTGAACTATATTCAACATCAAGAGGCTGCTTATACTGATTTAAAAAAAAACCCTCAACTCCATAAAATAAATAGCATCCCTATGACCACCACCGTGTGCTTCTGTGATCCACATAATTTAGCACGCAAACTGAACATTTTTCTCTCACTGTCTATTACTACATGTATGTCCTAGTAACTTACAGATTGGACCGTTGCCATTTATGATCTGTTAAGCCACTCTTGAAAATCACTCTGGGGCTTTGGTTAATGCAGAACAGGAAGTCTGTTCTTCGTTAGAAGCATATTTTCCAGATAAAATTCAAAGGGTTGCTTTTCAGCATACTGTAGAAACCATAGATGGCACAAATCTGGGAATTCTCAAAGTCTCTACCAGTCTCACATTTTCCCCAAAAGGAGACATTGGCACTATTATCTTTTGGACTGATTTTTGTGGGGCTGTGTTTTAGCTGCACCAAATCCTGTAATCACCACAACTCAACACATTAACCTTTATCTCCAGGTAAGTGACCATTATTGGTCATTACTGTTTCCAGGCCTTTTCTTGTTGTCTACTTTTCTTCCACTGGGACCAATCCTGCTCCTAGTCAGAGAGGATTTAAGGAGCTGTATTTCAGTAGTTTGGTGGTTTAGCATCCAGTGGGCCTATTGCTTCTGGTCCTACTCTGATCTCACAGACCAGGTGAAGTAACTGGGTGCCTTGGGTGCCATTTTTACTCACCTGTCTCTGCCTCTTTTCGTGGACTTCATCTGACGTGCCGTCTCCTTTAGGCCTGGTGCGGTGCCTTGTTTAGCACTGTTTTGCCAGACCTCTTAAGGGATTGCTCATTTGTTTCCTAATCCCAATCCCCGTGACTGGATTCTTGCCTAGTGCCTGCCTAGTCCCTTCATTCTCTGCCTAGTGCCTGCCACCAGACCGGATTCTATTCTCTGTCTGCCTGCCAGGACATCCATTGTTAGAGTTCCAGAGTTTAGCTGTCTGCCTGCTTCTGGCTTACTGTTACACAACCCTTCTGCTTTACCAGCCTTTCCAGACTCTTTCTGTTGGTGACTACAGGAACCTTGTTAGCTTTCCTGTCCTGCCCTAATGAGTCTCTCTAGTGTCTGGGTATCAGGCTCCTTGGTCTGGCTCTGCCTGCCAACGACAAGTACCTGCTGAGATACTATCTCCCAGTTTACTACTAGGTTTTTATTGCCTTGGGCCAACGTTTTAGTAATTCTTGTTTATTTTTTCTTTTCCTTTGTTTCCTGTATGTAATCTGTGGAGAGGAACAGTGCGTTCCTTTAAACATTTCTTGGATTCGTTCTTTTCTCTTCATTTCCTCTGGGGCTACTCTAGTTCTGATCCTCGTGACTTTATCCAGCAGGACTTTATCTAGTTTTAGCTAGAGTTCAGCACTGGTGCCTCAAAGGGTCGCCTCAGAGGATGAGAGAGAAGCCAAGTGGTCATGAGGGCTGTAATCTCCACTCCCACAGTAACTTCAAACAGGTCAGCTAGATTTGTATCTGTTGTACATACTGAGCTTCTGTAAAGGTTTTGTTTGAGAAAAAAATTCTGTACTGAGAGAAAAATAAATTTGAAAATCAGTGTCCAGTTATTCTGCATACCACTGCCAGACTAGCTCCTTAAAATACTCTGTTATGTTATAACATTCCTGCTAAATATCCTTATTAGTCACTACTATTATGTCTTATATTCAAATCTGTTTACATACTGGACAAATGCTATGGGGAGAACCATGTTTCCTACTATTATACAACATCTATGTTCTCACCGTTCTACTCATGCCCCACTGGCCCCTCTATATTATTGGTCAGTATTGTTTCCAGGCCATTCCATATGCTGTCTTTTCCTTACTTCCTTTCTTTGCTTTGCCTATTCGTGCCTGATTTCTGCTTCAGACCTCAGCAGTTCAAGTTCTCCTTGAAAACTTCATCTATTCTAGGCCTGGCTAATCTCACCCCTTCACCACGTTATCCTGAATTTCGAGTCAGGACCTCAGAATTAGCAGCCAATTTTCTCTTACTGTTCCACACATTCGTTTCCTCATTTGTTTTCTCAAGCAGATCTTATACCTTTGATGGCAAAGAATTTATCTTTTACAGTCTATTCCATTACAAGGGTTTGTATACCACAAACAGCCCATTAGTGATTGGTAAACAGGAAAATGGTGTCCTTAAAATTAGGTGGGCGGCCAGCTGGTTCACATGTGATGTGTTTTAGCACTTTGTTTTGACAGGATCAGGAGCCAGCTTTCTCACAATTAAAGAGAAGCCTTCGCAATACATGAAGACTTTCAGAAAAAAAGAATCCTGCACAAAACTCTGACCCTTTTGTGTGACTGGCTTAGTGATTTCAACAGCCTTGAAATTTCCCATCACATTAAACTAGCTGGTGAAGCTGTGAGCACTAATAATAAGCTGTGAAGCCCTTTCACCGTGTGTTTCTAAAAAGGTGGTTACTCCTCAATTAGATTTTTAATTCTGATGAAAATGACATCTATTAAAAGTAAATGCCCATGAGGATTCACATCGGGGAAAGAGGAAGCGTGAAGGCTACCAAGTATTGATGGTTGTGACGCTGGGTGCAGATGCCAGTGGAGATTCAACCTCCTGAGTGTTTTTATTAGGATGGTTATTGTTTTCATTAGTGCTCTGATTACAAAGTTGCATTGGGTTTAAGTGATCGTCCCTAACCATGTTTTCCCCAGAAGCCCTGTTATTTTGAGCGTGCAATTTTACAGAAGAGGAGATTCTTCAGGAAGACATATATGCCTTTAGAACAGAACATCTGGTGCTTTTTTATTCGCACGAGAACTAGTTTGGTGTTGCCCATATAGTATGTGCTTAATAAATACTTGTTTATTCTCTGGCAACCTTTAATTCATAAATATTGTTCCATGACCTTGGAGGTGGTTATTTCTTACTTTTGTCTATTCCATGTTGGCTTTAATTTCTCTATTAATGGCCCAGACTGTTTAGATGAGAACACGTAGCAGAAGGGAAACAGAGGAAGCCAGAGCGATACTACTAAGGATCATCAGAAACCTCTGGGGTAATGGATGGCTCTAAGATCAGTCTGAAGAAAGAGCCTAGCAGCCTTTTATCTTTCTTTTTTCCCAAGGCTGGCTTTTAATGTTAACCGGGTACTAAACGCATGAGAGGCCAGAGGGAGAGACTACAAGGTCAGCTGGTCTAACACATATTTTTGAAGTCCCAACTGATGGTAGTAGCCTCCTTCTTTCTGCAGCATCAGAGAAAAGATGTCTCTCCATCCACCGCCCTATTTGTGTGTCCCAGGAAGGTAAAAATAGAGAAACGTAGATGCAGTGGGATCAGTGCTAGGGCAGTACTTGGTGAGGTGCCTGGTTCATAATCAGTGGACAAAGTGTCCTTGCAGGGGACCAGTGGCTCCTTTTGTGTGTTAGCTTCCAAGAGAGACCCTGATGTTTGAAGGAAGGGGGTTTGTTTGTTTGTAATGACTGTTTACATTAACTGGAGCAAAATGCTGAAAAGAAAACATCCGGAATTAAGACGGGGCTGAGATAACTACAATAAAGTCAAATGTAAGCCATCTCAGGGACAGACTTTCTCATTTTTTACAGTACAGATTATGCATCTTTTACATGTACCTCTCATTTGATTTCAAATGTAGTTTCATCTGGCCCGAGGATGGTGAAACCCAGCCTTACACTCAAAATAATGTTGATCCATTTTCCAGTATTCACACACTCAAAACAGATGTCACGGGTATGACAACGCCTTCACGGCTTTTAAAACCAGACCAATGGGACTTCCTAGGTGGCGCAGTGGGTAAGAATCCGCCTGCCAATGCAGGGGACATGGGTTTGAGCCCTGCCCCAGGAAGATACCACATGCTGCGGAGCAACTAAGCCCGTGCGCCACAACTATTGAGCCTGTGCTCTAGAGCCCGTGAGCCACAACTATTGAGCCCATGTGCTGCAACTACTGAAGCCCACACGCCTAGAGCCCGTGCTCTGCAACAAGAAAGGCCACCGCAATGAGAAGCCTACGCACCACAACGAAGAGTAGCCCCCGCTCACCACAACTAGAGAAAGCCCGTGCGCAACAACGAAGACCCAACACAGCCAATTAAATAAATAAATTTATAAAACAAAAACAAAAACCAGACCAATGAGATCTACAAGTGGGGACCTTCGTGACCTGGAAGCTGCTTAACAGAGAAGAAGCATGCTCTGTTCTGCTTCTTCTCTTGCCAAGAGCAGCTCCTATCTGTCGCCTCCCATTTCTTAGCCACAGAGTCTCTGCACATGCTATGGTCCTTTCCTTTGCCTGGGATGCTCTTCACTCCCCTTTTTTGTTTTGTAATTGCTCAATACTTTTTTGCTTAATAGTCTTCCCAATAGCCAGAAAGTTCCATAAGAGCAAGCCACATCCATCTTGTTCACCACTGGACCAGCAACGTCTAGCAGGATATCTAAGACTTAGTAGGCTGTCAACAAATACTTAGTGACTTTAATTAGACCCTTAAGACTCAGCTCAAACATCATCCTCTTTGGGAAGGTGTCCCAGAGCCTCTGGCACTCCGGTGGTGACCCGCCTCATGTGCTCCATGGGGTCCCTGTTCCTAGCTGTTGTACTGAAGTGCAGTCATTAACAATCGGTCTCTTCTAGTATACTAGGAGGTTCTAAAGGGCAGGAACTGCGAGCTTCACCCTCCTAACCCACAGCACTCTGGATATCACCTGGTATACGCTAAGGAGCTCAGTAAAGCTCTACTGAGCAGATTATTAAGCAACATTTGAGCTTGGAGGACACTCAGCTATGGCTCACAACCACATCTCTCAAACAGGAATTACGTGAAAGCAGTGGATAACCAGGTCACATCTTAACTGCAGCATCCACTTCTACGCCATTTTTCAGGAGGGGGCACATTTAAGTAATTCAAATCACACATGAGAGTGTGTGTGTGTGTGTGTGTGTGTAGTGAGTTAAATTCAGAATATACATCAAATTTTAAGTGAAACAGGAACTTCAACAAAGCAAATTTACCTTAGGGCTCCTTGCCCACCCTGTCTCGGAGCATGTATTCCCTCTTCTCTGCTGTCCTTGGGTAGTTTACCACCTGCATGATTAAAAAGAAAGTTAATGACAATGGCAAAGCCAGGATTAAGACTGCTTTCAGATGTCCAACATTCTTTTTATTCTACTTTCCAAGTTAATTGCCTCATCACACCTACAACATGGTCAAATTATCCTAACGCACTCTCAATAAATATGTTCATAAACAAATTAGCTTCAGCAAAGCAGAATTTAGGTTGAAGGGGAGAAGGGCGAAAGGGTCATAGCCTGAAAATAGCTGAGTAACAGGCACATGGACGTGTTTATAGACCTGGGATCTATATTTACATTTCAGGTAGCTTCTCTAGACTGTATGATGGTGGTTCATTCAAGTTCTGCCCAGCCTCGCTAATGTTCTTAATGTGAAGATTATTTTTAAAGAGGCGTGGGCCTCTTCCTGACAACTCCAAGAGGAAAGATTAAGAATACCTGCGGTGCCCTGTTGCTACTGCTGCTGCACCAAATCACCTCGCATTTGTCTAGAGATTTAGATTTCTAACAAAGCTTTGACACACATGATCTTATTCGCTCCCCACAACAACCGTAAACCTAAAGTAGTTCGGGAAACTGAAAATAGCACTCAATCCAGTTGTTAGCTCTCCATAGGTGCTTTGGCTAAAGAGCGTTCCACCCTCTCGGGATTACGCCATGGGCGTCTGCTGCTTCTACTACCCGGCAGCCTGGGAATAAAGGAACGACTGTATTTTTTTTTTTTTTGGTCGTAACGCAATCATAGCAACAGAAAGCACCCACTCCTTCCACTTTGACCCGTACAGTCTGTCTAGGCAATTAATCAGCGCTCCCCGTGGCGGCTTTCCTATAGGATGCCAGTTGCCTTGCCAATCAACCCCTCCCACGGAGTGGAGCACAACCACACCCCCGGCCAGGCCTCGGCCAGCCGGGGAAGGTGCTCTGGCCTACACGGGTGGAAGGGGCGACTCAGGTGAAACTCACACGTGAATCCTCCCGGGGCTCAGTGTTCCTATCTCTAAAATGGGCTACACCTCCCATTTCACGCTAGGCCCCTAGGAAGGGAAATCAGTGCTGAACCGCAGCTTAAAGTCCTGTCGTTTGGCAGCCGTCTCCGCGCCGGGCATGCTCAGTAGCCCGGCCGGCTCGGCAGCGCGAGTAGGAAGCAGCGTTCCGCGCCCGGGCGGCGGACTGCGGGCACTTTGATGAATCACGTGTGCGGAGGCCCTCTTAAAGAGATAGGCACCTACTTTCCCTCCACCCTAACACCGCCCTGAGGGCGGCGGCGGCGACCGTGGTAATTGCAGCCGCTCGGGGGCAGGGCTTGCCCCAGAGCAGAATAGTGGCAACGGCTTGTCGCGTCGGGGGTGCCTGAGAGCCGGGAGCCCCGGGAACGTGAAATCGGCAGACCCACTCTCCCACCCCCCCACCCCCCCCACCCCCGGAAGAGGTGCTGCCGAATCCGCGCGGGGCAGCGGGAGCGCCCCGAGGGGCTTCCTTCAGTGGAGGAGAGGTGGGGTTCCAGGGCACAGGTGACAGGGCCGGAGAAAGATGGAGCAGCCCGGGGCGGCGGCGGCGGCGTCGGGCGCGGGAGGCGGCGGCGAGGAACCCGGTGGGGGCCGAAGCAACAAGCGGAGCGCGGGGAACCGGGCCGCCAACGAAGAGGAAACGAAAAACAAACCTAAATTGGTGAGTGCTCCCGCAGCCCCCGCCGGCCTTGGGGACAGCGAGAGCCCCGGGACCCTCCTGCCGTTGAACACGGGGGGACCCGGGGCCCCCTCCCAAGGGTGACCGCGACCTCGCTGTGCAACTCGGGGAGCCGCTGAAGCAGCGGCCACGCCGAGGCGCGGAGACGGCGTGGGGGCGGAAGAGCACCCTCTTCTCCACTTAACCCCTTTCTCCCTCTTGGCAGCCCGGCAGGCGGTGCGGGAAGGAGAAAGGCCCCACCCCAACTTGGGGAGACCCCGAGTACAGGGTAGGGGCTGTTGTTTGTCTAACTTGTGGGCACCAGCCTTCTTTGCGCGATTCCATTCCCTCCCACCCTTGTCAGTTGCTGGGTTTTTTTGCCTCTTAACGCTTAGGGTTCGGGCAGGGGAACCTGGCTCTTTTTTTCAGTTCCAGTACTTGGGAGCCCACCCACAGACTTAGCCCCCCCCTCCCCCGAGCAACCAATCAGCCAAACAAACAAAAAAACCCCGGAACAACCACCAAAAAACCCACACAACTTAGGCCCCCAGTCTTTCTACTGGACCAGATATCTAAGGAAGCGGCGCCTACATGCGTTTTTTTCCCTTGCCTCTCCATGTGCTCTCCCAAGAAACATTTCTTTGGAAGAGTGGGGGGAGCGTGGGAGTTGGAGGCTGGGTGAGGGACCACCAGCTGTCGTGTGTATAATCGGCAGAGTTGTCCAGTACTTCCACTTAGTTGATTAAGAACGCTCGAAAGCAGTAGGCAGACAGCACAAATCTTCCCGTCCTGAGAGAGTGTGGACCAGTGGGAGCAGTCCATTTCCTGCCACTGACTTCATGGGCACAGGAATGAAATCTATGGGGCCTGGTATTAGATTGGGAAATGCTGGAGTTTCTTCAACTCATCAGTTAAAACGGTTCCTCTTTTTTCCCCTTCAGCTTATAGGAAAACGGTTTAATAATAGTGAAACTTAAAAACTGGTCAAATTCCTACAGTATATTGGCTAAAGGCTGTTTTTGCCAATCCTGGCAAATATTAGGCAGACATTTATCAATAAACTTTCTAATTGGGGTGGCAGAGTGGAAATGGTTTAACAGCACAAATTCAGCAAATACTCCTGTCTGAAGGTTCCTCGTTTATGTCTGGAGCGCAAGCCCCATGTTGCACATCTAGTTTTCAGTTTTAGCCAGCAACTTGATTATAATAAGGAAGAAGGCAGTGACGTATAACTAAAGTCGTTTCTTAGGGCATCTGGCCATTTGGTATGTACCTGTTACGCTCTCTCCCTTGCCTCCAGTTTGCCTTTCAATTACGGACTGTCCAGATTGGAAAACCGTGATAGAAGTGTTATCGTTACAGGAAATATGTAGCCTTCCATTATGTGGAAAGGGACCTAGTGGGGTGGAATAAAATAGTCTAAAGTCTCATCAATTCCACCCTAACTTGAGGCAAATTAAGAATTCCTTGATGTGTCCTCTTACCCATCCCCCTCCAGTATTTACAAGTTAAGAAACTGAGTCACAAGCTCTTTGTGAATTGTTTATATTGGCAGCGGTTTAATGGGTGCCCCTATTATAAAACTTAGAAAAGTTTTGTGAGTGTATCACTCAAGTTTAATGTATTTAAAAATCCTGATGTGATTTTGAAATTTATCAGTTTGTGGTAAAAGAGTGATCATATTTCTTTTTTTTTTTTTTTTGGGCCCAGTACAGAACTGGTTTAAACAGTGATTAAAAGTTTAAGCAAAAATAAAAGTGAACTGATAGTTTCCACAAAGAGTTTGGTACATCTAGCAAGAGCCTTCCACTTTTAGGATGTGTGAGCTCAAGAAAAAGGACTTATCTCTGTGTGTTAGTAATAACACCTTGAGTCTATTCTTTCCTTCCCTTTGGTCATTTGTCCTGTTTCATCTTTTATGATTTGACAAGGTAACTAGATAGTTATGAGATGGTATCATTTTCAGTTCCCAGCTAACACTATTTGGTGTTGAACATAGCTTGCTATAGTAGAACAAGTATTTAAATCCAAGAGTTTGTTAATATCAATGAGAACTTTCTTTTGTACTCAATAACTTTTGAGCCTTACATGATATTACAAGCAGGTATGTCAGAGTGCATAAACACACATTTTGGAAGACATTTCAGCACATTTTAAGGCAAGAAAGTAGACCACGTAATAATATTTGGTAAACTTTTAAAATAAATTCTTTACTCTTTATTTTGAGTTGTCTTATTGAAGTGCTCAACATGTTCTAAGGCCATCTAGAGAGGAGTTCATCTGGGATTCTTACTTAAAATATTGCTGGTAAAATAAAGCTTTACCTAGAGTAAATTTTATTATTTTGAGTATGTTGTTCACCACTGTAGTAGTCATTAATTGTGTTTGTGTGTGTGTGTGTAAAGGAGTTGTAGGAGATTGTAAAAGAGAGCCATATGGGAATAGAAATTATTTGTGTAGGTGACTATGGGAGATAAGGGTTCTTAAACTGAAATTGTATGAAAAAACTTGAGTGTATGTAGGTACATTCATTTTTCTGGGCCCCATAGTTTTCATCAGTTTCTCAAAGGCGTATGTCTCCTATAGAAGAATAAGAACTATTGGGTTATTGGAGAGAGAGTAAAGGAAATGCCAGTTGATTCCACTTGAAAAAACTGGGGACAGGAGGAGGTCACTGACAAGGGAGAAGGGAAATAACACTGACCACATGAAGTATTAGCTAAAATGAAAGTTTCTGCTGCATAGAAAATTTAACTCGATAGCTATGGTATAGTGGATTCATACAGTATAAGGCTTGTGATTCAGTTGCTTTCATTTAATTTCTCATTTTTCTGGGAAACTGGAAAAGGAAGGCATGTTTTCTATGGAGAAGAACTACTTTCATTTATATCCTCTACCTTTTGATAGGTATTAGTGACAATTTTTTCAGAGTGACATTTCAGGACTTTTAACGACTCCTGCTTGAGATTAATTAAATGAATTTAACAAAGCTTACTTCCATTTTCTTCATCTATGCATCTTAATAATGACCCTTTTATTTTGGTTCTTTTTAACGAAGGCAACCTTGTTTTGGACTCATCACAGTTTGAATAATGCCTTAATAGTAGAGCTTTGTATTTTATGTAACTATCTGGTTAGGCCCAGATTGTAGCATGTCATCAAACAGCATGAATCTTAATTAATTAGTAATTTGATGTCAACTATGGAATGTATTTTGTCAACTCAAGTAGTACAGAGAGCTCTAGAAGTGTCATGAAGGAGACATCCTGAATCCCACATATGTAAGGCAGTGTCTTAAGCATTAAGAGAAGTTAGTGTTAAGGTAGAAGCAGCACCCCTCCCACACATACCATGGTGTTTTTGCATTTTGACTTTGTGTTTCTGTATAATTCCTGAAGCCTTTGGTTATTTAGATAGTAGAGTCATATTAGTAACTTGAAATAACAGAAGTTAACATTCTGGTTCTTATATAACTTCCTGAGTATTTGGTGATTTGTTTTTAGTTGGATAAAACATGTTGTGATTTTAATTGATAAAGGCCGAGCAGAGTGGGTTCCTGTATGCCACAAACACTTACTGAGCACTTACTACATATCTAGGCATTATTCTGAAGGTTGGTGATACGAAGATGTCATTGTCTAGTGAGAGAGACAGGAAAGTTAGTTAACGGCTACAGAGCTGTGTGATAAGGGACTATAGGAATATGTATAGGAGGGTGATAATAGAAACATCCTGGAGAGGCATCTGAATCTAATTGGATGCTTGAGTGTGGTAAGGAGAGGCTTACCATAGTAGGTAACATTTGCACCAAGGCTTGAAGAATAAGGCATTAATTGAAGAAGGGGAGGGAAAGGCATTTAAGGGTGAAAGAACAACGTATACAAAGGTAGCGAGATGTGGTAGCATGTCCAGTAAAGAAGCTGTGGATAGATGGTCGTGGCTGAAACAAAGCTTATATATGGTGGATTTGTTAGAAAAGAGACCAAGGCCAGGTCATGATGGGTATTTTTATGCCTTGTTAGAATTTCAGCATCTTTCTGAAAGCCATAGTAAGTCATTGAAGAGATGTAAGGAGACTGAGCTGATCAGACTTGAGTTTCAGAAAGAAACTTAATATGGTGGAGGATATCTTGGACAGGGGTGCCAGGATGGAGGCAGGAAGACCAGTTAGGAGGAGCAGAATGGCATGAGCTCGATGTTTAGGGTTAGAGACCTGGATTCCAGTTGCAGTGCATGCACTCATCCATTTCCTAGCTCATGCATTTACTTGGCATATTTCTCTGCATCTCAGTTTCCTCCTGCCAATCCATTGCCTCTCCTTCCTGCTACCCACCCTGAACATCTTCACCAAATTGGAAATGTCCGCCATATTTCTCCTTTAAAATCTAACCCACCTCTCACAGTCCAGCTGGTGCATCATAATTCTCTCATTCTTCCATTAGTCCTTCACCTTACTGAAGGCTCTTCCTTGTTCTGAATTCCTATCGTGCATCTGAATGTTACATGCTATTCTCGTATCTCCAAAAGATTTTAAAGTGCTTCTGGGCAAGAGTCCTGCTTATGCCTGTTCTTGAAAACCTTGCAGACCAGTGCTGGGGTGCAGAACTACTCAAAAAATGATTATTATTAGCTGGGAATTCTTTCCCTATGAGCCAGACATTTTGAGAGTGTAAATTGTTGGAAAGAGGCTTTTTGAAAAAGAAATGTGCCATTTTTTCTCTTAGGTTCATTTGATGGAGTATATATTCGATCTGTACATTCTTCTGTGACCTTTCTCTAATTTTGAAAGTTGAGAAACTTCTTGGCTGGATGATCTGATCCCTTACCGCCTCATTTATTTTGTTGGGTTCTTGTGACGTCACAGCCTGAACTTCCATGTGGGGAACCAGTATCAAAAACATGGTACAAATGAACTTATTTACAGAACAGAAATAATAGAGTCAGAGATGTAGAAAACAAACTTATTTTTACCAGGGGGGGAGGGGGAAAGTGGGGAAAGGGGGCATAAATTGGGAGATTAGGATTAACATATACACACTACTATATATAAAATAGATAACCAATAAGGGCCTACTGTATAGCACAGGGAACTCTTCTCAATACTCTGTAATGACCTATATGGGAAAAGAATCTAAAAAGGAGTGGATATATGTATACGTATAACTGATTCACTTTGCTGTACAGTAGAAACTAACACAACATTGTAAATCAACTCTACTCCCATAAAAATAAAAAAACTGATGATGACCCAAGTAACATTTTATTGATATTAATAGGAGATATCAGGTTATTGGCAAAAGAATACTGAATTGAAGACCAAAGGACCTGGGTTCCAGTGTTTATTCTCTCTTTTAGTTGCTTGTGATCTCTGATGAGCTATTTAATACCAGAGATTTGAGCCCTTGATTAATGTCTGTCAGTCAGAGATAATGCTTGCCTGATTTGCTTCACAAGGTGGTTTAGATAAAACACAGTAATGAATGAGAAAGCATATAGGAAATTCTATATTGCTGTTGCTATGCAAATATAGAGCATTATTGTTAACCCCTTGTATTACCTGAATGAAAGGTATTGTGGTTGGATACTTTAATGGCTTTCTTGCAGTTTGATAGTTCTAACATTATTGTTGTACAAAGTGCAATAATATGGCTATATGCTGATTGATTCCTTATTCTCTCTCCAAGTCCATTTGTCCATTTGGAAGATTATACATTCTGTCCTTCTGCTAATAATTTCTGTTCAGTGAATACAAGATGTGAGTTTAACTTTTTTTCACTAATTTTTTCCTTTTTTTTTTTTTAGTTGTGGCATGCAAACTCCTTAGTTGCAACATGCGAACTCCTTAGTTGCAACATGTGAACTCCTTAGTTGTGGTGTGCAGGCTCTTAGTTGTGGCATGCATGTGGGATCTAGTTCCCAGACCAGGGATTGAACCTGGGCCTGCTGCATTGGTAGCACGGAGTCTTACCCACTGGACAACCAGGGAAGTCCCTTCACTATAATTTTTTTTTTTAAAGAATCTGGCTATCCTTTTCTTTCCGTGTATCAATTTGAGGCATTTAGAACTTCTGTTAAAAAAGTTTCCCTAGATATCTGTGACATTCTGTCTTGTCCGACAGCTACTGCTGTTGTACAAATAAGAAAACTGAGTCACTGATGTGTTAAGGAGTCTGACCTAGAGATAAGTTTAAAAGTTCTCAATTCTGTTGTCAAAGTTAGCTGTAGCACTGAGTCATCATGCTTCAGGGACTCTGAAAGTGAAAAATTATTCAATCTCTTTTTTTGTTCCTTTTTGGGAACAATTATCATTGTAATCCACCTAGATTTCACTCCGAGTGCCAAGATCTCTGGCAGTAGCAACATGTCATTGAAGTAAAATCATATTCTTTTCTAACCTGGTCTCAAAGAACACTGTAACTAACAGGATGCTCTGAAAATAGTACATACATAATATATGCTAATTTACATGAATCAGCACATTTGACTAAATATCACTGGGTATCAGTAACACCATAGCGATGATTACTGAAGACCCAACTTTCTCCTGGTCTTATATTCAGTCTGCCATGCAGAAGAGATCAGTTCCTTCTGTCAGATTTTGGCTGTTTGATACTTTCTTTTGTCTCACGACTGAAGAAACTAAGCTGATGGCCAGGTGACTTGAAATACAGTTGTATGCTTGATATCCAAGTGGGCATCTTGTAGAAGATACTCAAGTGGAAGACAGCTCAAAAATGATGCACGTAAAGGACGGCTGAGATACAGTTTCACATAGCTATTTATTATGAGTCTAAGTAATAGAAAGAAATCAGTGCATACTAATTTAAAACTTATTTACCTGATCAGGCTGAATTGGTTTCAGTCTAAATGATTCACTTGGGCTGTAGCTTGAACAGACATTCAACTGAATCCTCATCCTTGCTTGCTTTATGTGAGGTGGCCTGGGGCAAAGGGTATGGGTGCCTTTCTCATGAAAGAATGTAGAAAGCAAAATCTTACTAATCACCATTTACACAGGCTTTGGTTTAATGAAGGTTTTACTGTATTGCTTTAGTGAGAGTCAGCTGCATTGCTACCAGATACAAAGCAGCAAATTGGCCTCCAGTCTCTCCTTCTGCTAGGGCTCTACGTCATGGTGCCTAGTTCAGGTGAGAAGTTTCTCAGGTGGCTGTTCAGGCAGGCCTAGGTAGGAATCCACGACTTCATTAGGAATGAATGATTTCGCAAAGGCTATTGATTCAATCACCTGGCAGTTCTGGTGTTCATCCAAGGGAGAAAAGATGTTGGGAAAATCCTCAAAAAAAAAGTCTACGTGTTCTTCTGTGATAGATATTCACATGCTTTGGTGAAGATCTGCTCAAAATTATGAGGAATTTTTATCTACCTTTGCTGGTCTTTCCCCTAGATAAAAGTATCAATAAAAGAGCTAAAATAGCACTTTATTTGTAATATGGGCTTGTTAATAAGGCTTTTTAAAAAAATATTTACTTATTTATTTTGGTTGCACCAGGTCATAGTTGTGGCAGGCAGGCTCCTTAGTTGTGGTATGTGAACTCTTAGTTGTGGCATGCATGTGGGATCTAGTTCCCTGACCAGGGATCGAACCTGGGCCCCCTGCTTTGGAAGCGCAGAGTCTTACTGCACCACCAGGGAAGTCCCAGAAAGGCTTTTAAAAATAAAAAGTATGAAAAATTTCAGCGTACCAAAAAGTAGAGAGGGTAGTATAATGAATCACCGTTGGGTATTATATCCATTAACTATGTATAGTAGTTACTTTGATTTTCGACATTTGCTTCATCTTTTATTTTTTTCCTTGCTGAAGTACTAATGCAAATCTCAGATATCGTCAGTTTACTCCTCCATACCTCAGTGTGCATCTCTAAAAATTACTGACTTTTTGTCACATCTTTAAAAATTAACATTCCTTAGTGTCATCTAATACTCAATTCATAATCACATCCCCAATTGCTTCAAAAAACTGATTTTTAATCTGTGTGCATAATTCATGCGCATGTCATTGAGCTCTTTAAACAAATACAGCTTTAAATTGATGGTAAATTGTAGTTCAAAGTTGCTCCACATAAAGTGCTATCATCAAGTATCAACTCCAGTTAAGTTCACTTGTGTCTTTAATTCTGTAGAAATGCTGGAAAGGTTGACTATACAAGTGTGGAGAGACTCCTTAGAGTGGCTACTATGTGCTGAGAAAAGAGACCCATTTAAGACTTTTGACTCCACTCGCTGATTGGGTAATCACTCATTTTTCATTTTGCAATTTGTGAAGTGGAGTGGGGTTATTTGCAAGAATTTCCCTCCCAGGGAAATGTAGATAGTTGGGCAAAGGACTGTCTTCTTGGGTTCTGTCTGTAAAGGGTTCATGTAACTCTTTTATGTTACCAGCTCTAGTTTCAATTTCCATACAAAGGCCAAGTTGGTACTTGAAGTGTCTGTCTTTTTTTCTAGCCTCTTTAACACTGAGTTGCTGTATGTGGATAATTAGGTGAGCAAAGCTTTACAAAGAACTCTGAACTATTAAGTTTCCTTATTTAGACATTTGTGGGGTTAAAACTGAAAACCAGGCTGCACTAATGAGGTGATGGAGCTGGGGCTGGGTGGAGTGGGTAAGTATGAGAAATCGACTTGGGCAAAAGGCCTCGGCTCCACACAGATTTACTAAAGAAATTGTGTAACCACTACTTTGCAGACAGCAAGTTAGTGCTGTTATTGTGCTGGGTGGCAATGGGCGTATAATTTCTCCAGCTTTGTGGACTCAAGTAGCTTTCGATTGGTAACCCATCTCCACCCTGCAACTTCTAGGCTGACCATTTATTAATCCAATCAGGTGGGTGTTTTCCTCAAAACAGGAGATGTGATAATTGTCAGGTCTGGACAGGTGGCGTTTTTCACCTTTTGTTTTGCTGGAGGGAGAGACAACCCTGGAGGTGGTGTTTTATGTGCTTCGAAATCAATCACTGATAAAATCTCAAAGGTTTAATAGCATATTATGCTGTTTGAAGCTGCTTAAGGAAGATTCTATGTGGAGAAAGCAAGACCTTGTATAGACTGAACACTGACATTTTGAACTTATATGTGTAATCGAGACCAGGGCTGCTGTGTATGGTTGGGCCCTGCTCACGGGTGTGAGACCACAGCGGTCACATCACTTACCAAATCATTTGCCTAGTCACAGGACTGTGACTTCTGGGGACCACTTTTTCTAGTTCACACAGAGGTGCCATATGGGCTAGCTGCTGCAGTTAAGACCAGGTGGATTTTATTCTCACACCCGATAGCAGATTCAGCAAGGCACAGAACTTAATGTGTCATTTAGAATAGGTATTTTCCATTTGTCATTGATTCTGAAAAAACAATATAAGGTGTCCACGTATGTACTGTGTTGTCCTAAACCTGCTTGTAAATGATTGCTGCCCTCAACTGTAGAGGGCTGTGTCCTTGAAGACCTAGGCTACAGGTTCAGTACGTTCATCACGTTCTCTGACCTAAGGCTGCTCCCTTTCTGCCCTCCTCCTAGTCATTTTCTTGACTTCCTTGTCCCACAGTGCTTCACATGGTTACACATCGTGCGGGTAAGACTGCATCTCTTTTTGAAGTTTGTGTCATACCTCCAATCTATTTTCACTTACATTGCCCACAATACAAGGCAAGAACTTATAGAAAGTTAAGATGGGTTAAAATACGTTTGGCAGAAGCGTTTCCTCTAATAATATGCTCTGCCGTCTCATACCTCACATTACAAAATCAGTGTGTTCCAGAAGAGTCAGTGTGTACATAAAACGTTTGTGAGTAGAAATAATCCTTTCTTGGGCTGACCTCACAGCTTGTTTTTTACTGGCAGTGCGTGAGCTTGCGTTTTCCTCCCCTTTGGTTGAGTAGCTAATGGTCTTTAAACAAGCTATTAAAGGGAAGAATAATTTTACAATGCAAAAAAAATAAAAATGGCCTGGATTTTATCCATGCTGGTGGTTTGGCTTTTCATGTATTTGTTTTACTAAAGCAGGGCTAACTCATGTTCTCTGATCTCTAACTTCTCAGGCTCGCTCTGTATATCCTATACTTGCTTCATCAAACTGTTTTCAGATGGTATTGTGAATCTCTGAGCGATCCAAATCCTCCAATTTTATATAAGCTGAGGGGGTCCGAGAGCAAATATGAAACGTGAAGTGGCCATATCTCTGTATAAAATGGAACTGAGGCATTAGTTATACTTTAGAGTAGGAATTGTGCAGGGCTCTGGAACCAATTTTCCATATTCTTTCTACCAGCTCTGTTGCAGCTAATTGTGGATCAGAATGTTATATTACAAACCCCTGCTTTCAACCCCCTCCCTTTAAATACTCTTATCACTTGCATGTTTCCAACCCCAAAGATCTCACCATCGTTTTTACTGGTTCTGCTCACATTAATAATGGTGTATCCTATTGCCTGGCCACCGAAGTAACATGCAGAAGGGTGGCCATTGGAGACGAAGTCAATTACTGAATGTGAAAGATTTATTTAAAAGCATTTCCTATCTATACCTGTCACCAACCATATTGCCATAAACTAGTAGAAGCTGCATGTTGATCTTAGTACCACCCCTTTGTGTTTTCAAGATGCATCTCATTTTATAGAATCTAGGAGTATTTTATATGCTATAGAGAGTTGACATAAGCCGAATAGGATATCTAACTGATCTATTAAGTTGTAGTTTTTTAAGAGTTTCTGGCAATTTAAAGAGGTTATATGGAGAGTAAGCTAACTACTCTTAAAATGTAATGCTGGGCAAGTCGTTTATTTTCTCTCTGGGTGTCAGTTTATTCTGTAAAATGAGGGAGTTGAAATAAACAGTCTTCAAGGTTCCATTCAGCTCTGACACTCTGGGAGTCAAAGGTTATTGAGAGCTGTAATGAATCTGCCCTAACATAAATACATGACATCTGGTTTCTAGTTAGAAGAAAAGTTGACAGTCATGAAAGATGACTGTTTAAGGCTGAATGCTAACGGGTGAAAATACAAGTTAACTTTACTGTCCTGTTTCTGGAGTCTGAGTTAGTCAAGTTCAGTGAAGGTAACGTCAACATAGTTTTAACCATGCATTGTGTGCAGGCACTGCTGGCTCTGCCCTGGGTCCTTCATCCTTGGGTGGTAGCCTTGATTCATTGATGAAGTGCAGTACTCAAGCCTTCCGAGAGCTGATTTTCCGTAACCAACAAGATCATACATGACAGTTGATACCCTAAGTGCCTTGCATGTATTTGTCAAGAACCGTGCACGGTCTGGAGTTTTATCCTGCTTACCCACCTGTTGCTGTTTCCCAGATGACTACAGAAGACTCAAGGCTCCTGGGTCAGCGACAAAAGATGGTTTCTTATTCACTGCAAAAGCAGTAGCCACAATGTCAGCATGACACGGTGGTTCACTACAGTCCTAAGCCCCACGAGGTAGCCCAGGACAGATGCCTACCCAGGCAGTCAGTTGCATTATAGGAGAGGAACACTGAGCTTGGTGAACTTCCCACTTTTACGGTAGCCTGCTCTTTGTCTGGGGAGGGGTGATATTGTTACCTCATCATCACGGTCACTTGCTACAGACATAGCCTTGGGAAATGGCCTGAGTGAAGTGTTGTTGGGCCTTTTGGACTTGGCAAACCCAGCAACAATGTACAGGGATGCTTGGGGATTGATGGCAGATATCCTCCCCCCATCAATAGTAACTCATTTGATCCTCACAACACTTATTTTGTAGGTATGGATAAAAGGCTCAGAGCCAATCCATAACTTGCCCGAGGATATGCAGTGGTGAATTTAGAATTCAAGACCAGTGTGACTATAAAAATCCTTGTTTTTAACCAAGATTTTGCCTAAAGTGCCTAAGACCCTAAACTTTAGAGTAGCTCTCAATTGACCTGAAGACCTAATGGTTCTCTAGACTGGTGATGGTTGGACCTGCTCTAGATTTGTACTATGCTTATGTCTAATTTAGAAGGGAGAGTTCAGGGGCTATTCATTTTAGGGCCACTGATAATCAAAAGTTCAGATTCTTTGAATCACTGTTATGAAGTAGTGGGTCAGATATATAACCACTTACTTATTAGAAAAGAGCCATGAGGATGAAAGTGATGAGGCTGTGGATTTTAAGGATGCATGAACGTAATTCTTAAAAATACCAGTCTGGCTTCTATCAAATAATGTCATGGTCAACATAAGGCCTTCTGTACTTTACTACTGTTGCATATTGCCTACGATTCTCTCTCTCTCTCTTTTTTTTTCTTTCGTTTGTTAACCGTGAAAAGAGTAGCTTCTGAACCGGTTACTTTGCGAGCCATCCTGCCTGCTTCATCTCGTAGTTTCTATCTCTCCTCCCCTCCCCACTCTCCTTCTGTTTGTTTGTGAAATTTTGTGTGAAGTAAAACTGCTTTGGAAAAGCTAATGCTCTCTCCTATTATACAAGTACACGACATGCATTGTTTCTTGTTGAAGGGAGTGCCAAGAACCACCTACCTTCTCCTGCTGCTTCCTTCTCCTTCCTGCTTTGCCAAAGATTGGCTGCTAAAAAAGTATGGCATATTCAGCCAAGTGCTATCCTTTTTAATTAGGCTGCTGAAGGTGTTGTGACAAACTGTTTTTGTGCTGATGTGTTGACAAGTAATAGAGCCCTAAACTATGGGCTTCGGTGCCAAGTGATACCGAAGTTCATAATGTGGTTTGAGGTCTAGTTCCTCAGCCTTAACATCATCCCTCCCAAAAGGAAAAGGGAACCTTTAAACAAAATGTGACGAGTAAAATAGGTCATGAATACACCACTATATGCCTGGAATCAGGCTATTTCACACTTATGGTCACTTATCTTAATGAGCTGAAATTTTAGGTTGGTTCTTTTCATAGACCTATGTACCATCAGTATGTACCATTCTTTTCATAGAACTATGTACCAACTAGGAGGTAAAGGCTATCTTAACCTCACGTAATGATATAAGCATAGCTGGGGCAGCAGATAATTAAGCAGACTGAGTATTTAAAAAAATTGTTTTTCAAATATCCCTCCTATCTCTTCTTACAAGTTCATGTTTCCTCCAAATATGGTCATGGTTGCTGATCTCCTTTGGTTTTTGCCCTCATCTAACTCAAAGAGCTTTGTGTTTTGGACAGATATTTAAGGAAGGATGTAGCATTCTGCCGTCCTCCAAAGTAGGTTCTTTTTCTTTACACTGATGGTTCTCAGTGGGGTACAGTTTTACCTCCCAGGGGATACTTCGTAATTTTTGATTGCCAAGTGTCCAGACATTTTTGATTGTCACAAATAGGGGAGGATGCTACTGGTATCTAGTGAATAGTGGCCAGGGATGCTGCTGAACATTCTACAGTGTGCAAGACAGCCCCCCATGACAAAGAATTATCCTGCCCAGAATGTCAATAGTGCCGAAGTTGAGAAACCCTGCTGTGGATCCTATGACTTTTTGTTATCTAGTGTGAAAAATTCTTGTGGCTCCTTAGCAATTCTTTACTCTCCATTGTGTCCTTTCCTCTGTATTGAGACAGGGCCAGATCTTCAAGGAAGCATTGTTTGTTTCATTGACTCCCACCAATTTTATTTTCATTTCTTTCCTTTCCATTACTAGATATCTGCTGAGCTGGACTGGTCATAACTTTGTAGTTGTAAATGGTACCTCTTATCGCTTATCTCATTTCTGACCTCGACGAAAAATACTCATTCTCATCCTAATGAGTTTAAAGCCTGTTTTTCCATCTGCTGATTCCTTGGTACCTCAACATCTTTTGACACTGGTCACTTTTGTGTCATCATCTATACAGATTTTAGATTCCATGGTCCAGTCTTCCCTGGCAGCTTCTGAGTCTGAATTGGTTGACTGCCAAAAGTAACAGCTTTCCTTGCCTCTCACCTCAAAAATTTTTCTGGTCTTCTCCGCATCCAATTGCAGGCAATCATATACCTCTTCTAATGCTACCTGAATGCAGTTGATGCCAAGCCTTTCTAGTTACTCTGACATCTCAGTTCAGTACTATGTCATTGTGTGCTGAAAGATGTCTCCTAACTATGGTGCCGTCCTACTAAAAACAACATATAGTTGTTGATTCATTTATGTGAGACCCATCTGAAACGTGAAATACTTTATGGCAGTGGTTTTAATGTTCTTCCTCTTTGCAGGGAAAATAAAAATTAATTTGACGCTCCTCCCCCCTTAACAGACACACACACACACAGACAGACAGACACACAGACAGACACACACACACGGTATTTATCAAGCTTACTTATTCACAATGAGGTTTACTGTTGCCTCGCCTGTCACCAGACTGTATTACTATAATATTAGTCACTGACTCACCTTCATGGTTTCTGTCCCCATTGGGATCAAAGTTAACTTCCCTGTTTGACCAGTGAAAGTCAATGACTACTTCTCACCCAACTTGTCAGGACCAAGCTTATGTTCATATTTAGGGTTAATGTTAAGTTACCTAGTTTTATCTTCTTATCTTCCTTTTTCTGTTTGCCCCTTTATTTCAGTGAAGCCATTAGCTGAGTGGGTCCATCTGCTTGAAATGACCTCTTATGCTTTTTTTTTTTTTTTTCTCTTCACAGTGAATTCTGCGTACTTTCCTTCCCTTTTTTTTTTCATAAATTCACAAATTGCTAAAAATCCTAATTGCCTGGCTGAAAGTGGTATGGTCCACTCCTTCCCCTTCACCTTGCAGTTTCCCATAGAGAACCAGTTCTTTCTGCAGCATGGCCGTGTTCACGGTTGTACTCATTATAAATGGATGTTACGGTGTATGATCCTTTCACACCTCACATCCTCATTGTGTACGAGGCACCATACCAAGGGAATAAACACAACTACACGTAGATCTTACTCTGGAGGAGCTTGTGGCCTAGCAAGGAAAGAGGGACAGATGAGTCTAAAGCAGCCAGTCCTAAAATAAACAGGTGGGAGCAGAGTGCTGTTGGGAGTGTTACATACTGAGCCTGGCAGAGAGGGGAGAGACTCCACAGAGGCCACGCTGGAATCTGAGTCCTGGAGAATGAAGAAGAGTTTGGTAAGTTTAAGAGGGAGGACATTCTCAATAGTACACATGGTTAGGGTTATAGAAAAGCAGGTATTTTTTTTAGGGGTCGTTGATTTGAAAACGTTAAGATCTGGGAGGCGAGGAAGGCTGTGACTGAACTTGCTTTGTAACCCAATACGGATGATCACATGAAGCACTTTTCACCAGCTCAGAAGTGAGGTGGAGAGAGGGAACTGACATTCATCGAGCATCTATGATGTTCCAGGCATTGTTTTGGGAGCTTTGCATTACCATCCGACTTAATTTTTGTCTTAAATATATGTGGGAAGTGTAGTTATTTCCCACATTTTACAAAGAAGGGAAATGAGTCTCAGGTTAATTCAGATTCCAAAATACATGCTCTTTTATGATGGCATGCTGCCTTCTCAGAAGTAACAGACTATATTAAAAATTCAGAAATGAACTATAATGTTTCTACTTTATGAAAACCAACTTCATATCTTATATTTTTATATTTTATTTTCCTGCTATCACAAACCTTATTAAGAGTCTAATAAATGTATCTTAAAACATGTCCTCGTTGTTAGACTAAGCTGCAAAAGAATAGAGCTTGAGCAGTTGGCTGGGAATTGTCTACAAACATCTAATTTGGAGCTGAATAGAGTTACTTTTACTACTGAGGATTTGGGCAGGCTCCTCAGTTGGATAAGTTCTAGCTCTGAAATTCTTGTTCAAGACGATATAATTTATTAAGCGTTTTGGAGAAACCCACCTCAGGACTATGCTGAGCATCATCAGGGTACTAAAATCAGTAGTCCCAGCCTGCTAGGAACACAGCGTTGGAGAGTCTGATGTATAGGGAGCTAGTGTGGGAGGGGGGAATGGGGTAGATGGTAACTGCACAGGTAAAAAGCGCTGTGAGTGTAGAGCTGACTTCATGGAAAGATTGGCAATAGAGGAGAGTCTTAAAGTACTTCTTTAAGGGAGTCCTTCTTAAACAAACCGTGATAGAGAGTGGAGAGGGGGCATTCCCTGTAGTGAGAACACTAGGCACCACTGTGAGGGGGATAAGGAGCTTGGGCAAGTGTGAGGCCTTAAGAGTTTTAGGCCAGGGAGACGCAGTTGTAGAATGAGAGTGGTGGGCAGGGAGAGAGCTGCTCCATCACGGTGAGCGCCGGCTGCTTCTCTGAACAGTTTGGACTCCATTCTGTAACCTGGGAGGAGTATCTAAGCAGGGGAGTGAGGTGATAGGCTTTTCAATCAGACCTTCCTTTAGGCTTTTTATAATTCGAAATATCACGAAGTCTAAAATCTTTTGTCAAGACTCCGTGGTAATTGGCCTGTTTGTAGTGTAAATAGAAAGGCATCTATTAATGCTGATACCTTTTGGCATGCTTTAATTTGACAGCTTTGAACTTGTGAAATTAAACATGTACCATAAACAGGGCGCTTTGATAACGTACAGTTTTGTAGCGACTTAATTGGCCCTCGCTCCCAACTTTTTCTGCAGATCGGTGCCTCTAAGTCTAAAGTTGTTTGTTTGTTTGTTTGTTTTTTGCAAATAGATATTGCTGTAAAGGTCAGGTAGCTTAGCATAAAAGGCTGCTGCTGTCAGACCGATGTGTTGTATTCTGGGCTGAATTACAGTCCCTGGAATAATCCCAGAGAAGCTGCAAGCTTTCTGATACACAAAAGTAGCTAAAATTACCCTCACTGAAGTGGTGTCATGATTTGGTTGTTTATTTCCATTTTCACGTATGAATCTGCTATGACAATGTAAGAAGAGATGCATTGCTCCCAACTATGGCAAAGTCGTCTAAGGGCTACGGTTTGAACTTACGTCCCCTAGTGAGGAAAATTCACTTAAACAAGTGAGCTTTGTATTAAGAGACACTCTCAACTTAGTTTTACTACTACAGCTTTTAAAGCTTTTATTACTACAGAGGCCCACATGAATTTGAGAAAAGAGCCAGAGGGATAAAAATTTGTCTGTATGCAAAGGATTTCACATACCCAAGACATCAAAGTATGTGTTAATCTGTGCAGAAATCTAGTTCTTGCACACAACTGGTTTCGTAACATGTGACTAAAACAGTATCTGTTATCCGTTTTTTAGTAATTATTATGTTGATTTGAACATACAATTAAAAAAATATATCGGGTTTTAAAGTTTAGCTGCTCCCTTAAAAGTAAAAGTAAACTGCCTTTCTGTTACATACATAACTGTTATTCGGTGTTTTCATTTAGTTGAGGTCAAAGATATTGATACTTAGGCCAAAATGGAATGTTTTGTGGTTATTTTCTTTCTTGAGTTTAGAGCTATTACCGATCGTATGTTTTACTGAACGCGAATGATTATTTTTGGTGCAGTAGTTTGTAGCTATAGAAATAGGACATTATTTTGCGAGGTATAGGCTGGGAAATTTTTCAAGCTCCTTGTTGGATTACAAAATTATTCTAAAAAGACATCGGTCTGTAGGACATGAATCATCCTTTGCTAGACAACTTTCTCATGAGAGATTTGTGATTCTTGCAGAATCCCTTTTGAGCCCTCGAAGTACGAAGAGTATTACTACCAAAGCTGAGGACAGGAATTCTCTGAGTTATAAATACATGGCCAAATGAAAGGCACTTGAGCAGGGGCTCCCCTGGTGCACTGGAGCCAAAAATATTGCCTGGCTTTTTGCCTCCCTTTCCCACTGATGTCGCCTTGGGACTTGGTGACCCAGTCCTGAGTAGGAGTAAGTCTCTGTTTTGTTTCTTTCTCAGTGACCTCCATAAATGTGGTGGTGCTGGAAACAATTTACTTCTCAAGTCTCCCTCCCACTCGCCCTACCATCTGACTTCATTGCCCAAATGTTGGGGCTGATGAGAGACCTGAACTTTTTCCTCGGCTACGTACCCCTCCCCGCTCCTTACCTAATAGTGGGGGACACATTTTCCCTTAGACGTTATTCCCTTATTTGATACATATTGTAGTGCAGTTCAGTTTCCTAATGTTCTATTTAGTGCTGAGGAATATAGAGTTGTGAAATATTAGGTGCTTGTTATCAAGGGTTTTACAATATTATGGGGAGAATATGGCTTGTGTATGCATCAGTATTTGATTAGTGCCATATGAGTGGCTGGGATTTAGAGACAAGAAAGATTAATAATTTGGGTTGAAATATGCTAGGAGCTGACTTACTAGGTACTTCTTCCTCCCTCCCCCCACATTCCTCATGGGAAAAAAGCATTCAGAATTCAAAACAGAGGAGTTCACTATGAATTCATGGACTATAGTATACTCTGTTTCAGGATTTTCATACAGACTGGACCAACTGCACGCTTCCAGTGCAGGGGGCATGGGTTCGATCCCTGGTTGGGGAACCAGGATCTTGCATGCTGCGTGGTGCAGCCAAAAAAAATTATAATAAAAACCAAATAATGCTTTTAAAGTTGATTTTTTTAGTAAACAAAATAAACTGTTCCTGATTTTTTAGAAGACCACTTTATATTTTAATGCTAATTATAACCATTGCCATACTATTAATGAGAGGTGCCCAGTACATTGAAAAAAGTAATTTCTTGATAAGTCTAACTGGTTTCATATATTACTTGAAAATGTGTTTATGAATGAGCACTGCTGTTCAAAGTTGAAATGAGTATGATACTACGTTGTATTTCCCTGGGACAGCAAATGAGAATATTTAAAGTCTTTTAAATGCATTAGAAATATAATGCATTCCATTTTTCCATTCTTCTCATTCCCTCTAATCCTCTAGATTACCTTTCATACAGATTTGTGAAAAAGTGGTTTTAGGACCGCTTGCCTGAAGGCCACCAGAAAAGCTTGCTAGAAAACATAGATTCTGGAGTCCCAGTGAACCAACCAAATGAGAATCCTTTTGGAGTGGGCCCTGGGAATCTACTCTGATAAGCTGCCCAGGTGATTCTGTACCCTAAAGTTGGAGAACCAATAATCTCATGCCCAGTTTGCACAATGGCAGCCCTGAAAGTCACATCCGGGCCCGCAGATTTGTTTGGTTTGGCTTGCAGTCTTGGCAGTATGGTCTTTAAAATTTGATTTGTTTGCCAGCTCTTAAAAATTGGGAGTTTACACATATAAATCCAAATTTCTGGCTTCCCTTGAAACATCAACACAGTTTTGTAGTACTGAACCCACGTTCCCCTGTGACTGTCAATAGTCCACTGTACCTGAATAAGATCTGTCCCATTTGGATGGGCCAAGTATTCCCAGATTTACCACAGTCCACCCCTTACCGCATTTCATCCTGGGATCTAGTGTTATGTGACATTTACTTTCCTGCAGTTGAACTGCATCACCCAATTATATCACCTGCTTAGAATCCCTGTACATTTGAGTTTTTGACTCTGAATCCAAAAGTTAAAAAATAGTGAGGAAAAATGATTGGAAAGAGGTGAGATTGGAGGCTGGGAGACCGGAGAATTTATTACAGTAGTAGAGATAAGAAATGAACTACTGAACCAGGACAGTGGTAAGAGGGGTGGAGAAAAGAAGGAAGGTTAGTGATGTAGAAGCTGCCAACCTTGGTGATTGACTGAATTGCGGTAGGATCTGGAAGGGAGAAGGAAGAACAGGCATGGTGGAGTAGGGAAAGAGGGAAGTACATGGAAAGATGAGTTTGGTTTAGGACACAGTAACTTTCGGTGACTGTGGGACATCATTGCTAGGTACTGAGATATAGGTTGTTAGGGAGCAGAGACCCTCCCTACTGTGTTGGAGGAGAGGATGACTCCAAGAAGAGCATGTAAAAATGGCCAGGGTCTATGTGTTTTGATTGAAAAAGCATATTCAAAAACCTGCCTGCTTTCCTAATGAAAGCTGAAAAAAAATCTACAAAACTGTGACTAGCAGGAATAGGCAGAAAATAGCATCTCCTCACCTTAACTTAACCCTGGTGGAGGTGTTGCACAAAGAATCCCTGGGTGGAGGTGTGTCAGAATCCTTGGAGTGTGTGAGATATTTATCCAAAGGGTCAAAGGTTAGCAAAGCTTGATGCATTGCTGTAGCGTATCATGATGACACAGTGATTTAATGACAACCACTGCTTTCTTGCAAATGGTAACTTTCCGTATTCTCGTCTACATTTTCAGTTTTGCTCTGTGACTGTTCTTTAGTACTCTGGACACTTGGAACACGCTGTATTTCAAAAAGTATAAGACATTTTCTTTTTTTATATCTCTGAAAACATTGTTTCTTTGGGAACATGTTATGTAGGGAGGTTAGGTTCCCACGGTAGCTCCCCCTTTTCAGTTCTGACTTAATGTACATTTCATATGCACTGTTTTATTAATAGTATGAGTCGGCTCTGGGAGCAATCATGTACCATGTAGTATAGGAATAGTGATCCTTCCTGGCTCTTTTCTAGGTACAGGGCTGACCCTTGGCAATATTTTGAAATTAGTGGATTTTATCTTTGGGTTCCCCAAATTCCTTTGCGTACCCGTTTTCTATACAGTGGTGCCCCTCCCTTCAGATGACACCCCTCCTTCTGTGATTCCCCCCTCCCAGATCTTGCATGTTCCTCAGTATTCCAAAATTCCCTGCCTCTTCTTCCTAAACGCCTCATTTCTGTCGTATAGTTTCTCTCTCCTAAGTATCAGAGTAAACTAAGTTATGCTGAAATCATTTCTGCTGGTGCAGTGTTATTGTTATCTTTAAAAGATGGTTGTTAACAAAAAGTAATTGCTTGGTAAAACATCCAGCAGGTAGCACAGGAAATTGAATAAAGTTAGACAATGAAAGAATGTTTTAGGGGAGCAGGTGGTTATATAAGCAGCCCTGATTTAAGATTCTCACTCGGGAATAATCGGCTCTAAGCTCTTTCTACTTTTCAAGTCTTGCCTCTTCACTTATGAGCCCATCTCTCTCAGAGCTTCTCTTTGTTCGTAACTGCTTCCATGAGAGCAGCAGAGAGGCTTCTGGAGTTGAGGGTAGGCAAATAGGGCCAGAAGAATGGCTCTTCTAAGTTGGAGACTGCTTATGTGACCTTTTGAGTGAAGGGTATAAGTCCAAGATGGCTTAATATAAGCAGTAATTAACCAATAAAAAATCGTTTCATATTTCTTACCCACAAATGGTGAAATGCAATTTCTAAGCTTAGACAATTTGATTATTGAGGCAAATGATGTTTATCATTAAAAGCATTGGTTTTCTAATAATTTATAAACTGCCTTGTGCTCTTATCTGTTGAGTTGTATGCTTACCAGTCAGTTTATTTGTTCCCAAACCTATACTGCCAGCTGTAATTGCTATTGTAATTATATGATTTACTTAACCATCATGAAATTGATGAACTGTGAGTGTGAGAAATAAGAGATACTTCTATGAAAATTAAGTAGAAGTGTTTTGCATGAGTTAATAAAGCAGCTGAAAAGATTGCCCGTTGCATTAAGCACAGAAAGTCTACTTTCAGAGGCAACAGAAAGTCTACTTTCAGAGGCAACTGAAAGTCTAGGGAAAAATAACAAAAAATCTAAAAGGATTCTTATGGCTTTGCAGATATCTTTAAGTTCTCTCTTCTAAAGAAAATGCAAATAGTAGGGAATGCATTGAGGGTGTGGTTTATGAAAGGAAGACTGCTCTGAACTCTTGCTAAGGAGCCTATATTGAAAGAAAAAGCCTTAGTTCTACATCAGAAGATTAATGAAGGAAGTATATTTCATGTTGTATGTTACAATAAAATGTTGAAGATAATTTTTACTTTTAGTGATTCCCCACTTTAATCAACTTTTGGAAAAAGTAACCACCTACTGGACCTTATCATGTCTGTATACAGTAAAGGCTCATTTTCCATGCTCTGAGATGAAATTCTAGTTAGTATGTCATGTCTTTGCCATTTCTGGTCATAGTGAGGGACCAACATGCCTTCACATTGCTTATTGAATGACTATGGTAGTCAAGCAGATTGTATTCTCATTTTTCAAGATTGACTAATCATAAATTAATTTATTATAACTTCCTTTCCATGAGAAATAAAGGCATTTATTGAATGTGGAAATTTTATTTTGTGGAAATGAAAATGTAGGGAATGATTTTAATATATAGTGATTGAGTCCTTGTAATTATAGATTTTTTTCAAGAATTTATCCACGGGTAGACTTCTTGGAACATTTGTGGTCTTCTTAGGTAGTCTTAAGGAATTCTATATATTTGTACCTTGACATTTGTCTCAGTATTCTGCATTTTTGGTAGGATTTTTAGTAGGGAGGTTGCTAATTGTCATTTATAAGTGAGGTCTGATAGGGGGACTCTGGAACCTTTCCATATCCTAACAGTTCTTTTCAAATGCAGATGAACTGTCATTCAGCTACCTAGGCTTACTCTGATCTGACTCAGCCTTCAAGGTAAGATGAATAAACCAATTTGTCCCCAAGGAGTTTGCCGGATTGACTTTTGTCCCTACCGTATTGAAAAAATAGCGTACTTAACCAAGGACCCTTTCTGTCTTTTTCATGATAGCATGTATAATAGTCAAGTGGTTAGAATTCCTATGCAGAGGAGTGTACCATATCACAGTTTTTATTGCACATTGCTGCTTCACTGTCCTGTCTGCCATGTCCTTCCTGAGATTTTAAAATTTGAGTTGATTGCTTTTGATGAGCAAAAAAGAAATTTCCATTTTTCTCTTGCTCCTTTGTGTGGATTGGTGCCCTGGATTTGAAGAGCTAGTGCTAGTGAATCTTTGGATAACATATGACACCCCCATGATTCCTCTCCTCAACTCCCCCACCGTAGGATAAGAGAGGAAATTAGCCACTGGTTAGGAAAACAGTCTTATAATTTGTGTATATGGTAAATATTTTGTTGATTCAAAATGATTGAATGCTTATGTGTTACCGTGCTATCTGGATACTTAAATGGGTGAAATATCAGAGAAATTATATGAAGTAGAGAAGAATGTCTCAGTTTTTTAAAAATTCCTTTTTTTTCCTTTTCAGAAATAACTTTCTCTTGTAGTTCACTATTGCTGTGTTTATGTAGGGCACTTTTAGATACAGCAGTCTATTCAAATGTCATAATATTTGCTAGCATTTTCTGTTCTTGCACGTAATCAAGGTGGACTTTTTATAGAAAACAAGTCTATAGTAAAAACAAAATTAAAACCCCCAAACTTCTAAATGCACAGCATTCTTGACAAACTGAAGTGATTATCTGGTTAGATATTGATTCTTAGAATTCTGAACTCTGCAAAATAAGTGGGTTTGTTACAAAGCTGTTGTAAGGGGGTAGAGCTGGGTACTACCCTTGACTCTTCTGTGACTTTGGCCACAGCACTTCACTAGTCTGGCTCTCCTTTGTTTTCCATGTCTGTCATCCTCTCTATAATCATGATATATTGTTTGTTGCAATTTTGTTTTATTTGACTTCCTTAAGCCTGTCAACCTTGTCCCTAACTTTGTGTTTCAAATGTTTTACTCCCTTTATTGTTGTTGCCTCCTTTGTGGATTTTATTTATGATGTTTTCATCTTTGCTTTCTAGAACTCTCCCAGCGTGGTTTTTACTTCCTCCTTTTCTTTCATCATTTTTTTTTTTCTTAAAAGGATCTTAAAAGAATTTTTTTTTTCTTAAAAAGGATTTTTTTTTTCTTAAAAGGATTTTAGATTTATCCAAATAGTATATGTGTATAATTAAGGTCAGTGGTACAGAAAGGCTTGTAATAAACAGCAACCATCTCATGCCCCATCTCTTTCCATCCCTAGTGCTGTTCACCAGCAGCAATCCCTTTTAACTGTTTTGTCTGCTAATTTGCTCCTTATCTGCAAGTAGTATGCTTATGCTGCTCTGTCTTACCTTATCTATTTTAGATATTATCTATTGACTTCCTGCTATGATAGAAGAGGATTGAGCTCATGCCACCTCTCACCATTCCATGCTTATCATTACAATACCGCTATCCCTATTTTTAGTTCTTCTGGCTTAAGAATATACCTTCTTTGATCTCTTTTTACATGATCACCTGTGATCTGTTTGAGACTACTGAAGAACAACATCTGAAGTCCATCTAGATTTTTTGCACGTTTTATGCATAGATTCTCTTTTAGTCCCTTTCTGATCATTTATCTTTTTTTAAAAAATTAATTAATTTTTTGGCTGCATCGGGTCTTTGCTGCTGTGCACAGGCTTTTTCTAGTTGCGGAGAGCGAGGGCTACTCTTCGCTGTGGTGTGCGGGCCTCTCGTTGCTGTGGCTTCTCTTGTTGTGGAGCACGGGCTCTAGGTGTGTGGGCTTTAGCAGTTGCAGCATGTGGGCTCACAGTTGTGGCTTGCAGGCTCTAGAGCACAGGCTCAGCAGTTGTGGCGCACAGGCTTAGCTGCTCCACAGCACGTGGATTCTCCCTGGACCAGGGATCGAACCCACATTCCCTGCAATGGCAGGCGGACTCCCAACCAGTGTGCCACCGGGGAAGCCCCATATCTTTGAATTGGTCTGGCTACCTACTGTGAAGAGTGGTATGGGTGTGTTTGTGTTCCTGTTCACATGCTTGTGTGTGTGCATGTGCACACTGCATACGTGTTTCAAAGCTCATACATGTGAGCAGAGATAATAAAGGCGAGCTGGAATAATTCACAGCCTGAAATTGAGTTTGTTTCAGTGCACACATTCTCTCCTAATTTTGTTTTTATTTCCTTTACTCTGAGAGCATGTCCTCCTTAGTTTTTTGCAATCAGTGGTCTTGGCAGCAATGTCAAGCTCACTCCTGCCTCAAGGACTGTGTGTGTGTTTATTTGATTTTAAAACAGAATTTATTTTTTTAAGGCAGATTTAGATTCACAGTAAAATTGAACAGAAAGTATGGAGAGTTCCCATATACCCTCTACCCCCACACATGTACAGCCTCCCCTTCTATCAACCTCCTCACCAGGGTGGTATATTTATTACAAATGAGAAACCTATATCGACACATCTTTATCACCCAAAGTCCATAGTTTATATTAGCTTCACTGTTGGTGTTATATATTCCATGGATTTTGACAAATGTGTAATGACATGTATCCCCCATTATAGTGTCATACAGAATAGCTTCATTGCCCTAAAAATTCTCTGTGCTCCATCTATTATCCCTTTCTCCGCTTCATTCCCTGGCAGCCAGTGGACTTTTTACTGTCTACATAGTTTTGCCTTTTCCACAGTGTCATAGAGTTGGAATCATGCAACATGCCACCTCTTCAGATTGGCTTCTTTCACTGTAATGTAAGTAATATGCCCTTACATTTCCTCCATGTCTTTTCATGGCTTGATAGCTCATTTCTTTTTAATGCTAAATGATATTCCATTGTGTGAATGTACCAGAGGTTATTTATCCTTTTACTTACTGAGGGACATTGAGGTTGCTTCCAAGTTTTGGCAATTATGAATAAAGCTTCTATAAACATCTGTGTGCGGGTTTTTGTATGGACATAAGTGTCAACTCCTTTGGGTAAATACCAAGGAGTGGTAAGAGTATGTTTAGTTATGTTTAGTTCTATAAGAAACTGCCAAACTGTCTTCTAAAGTGGCTATATCAAGAATTTTGCATGGGCTGTTCCTACCGCCCCCATTTCTTTTCTAGTTAACGCCTACTCTTCCTTAAGACCTCAGCTCAGTTCTCTCTCATCACCTCATTGAGTCAGTAATTTCTTCCCATTGCATGCTGTCATAGCACATGTATCTCTTCTTCATAGCACTTATCATAATACAAGTTAGTGTGTGTGATTCTTTAATGTCCGTCTTTCCCACAAGTTTGTAAGCTGTATGGAAGCATGGATCCTGTTTATTTGCTCACCAGTTTATCTTTAGCACCTAGTACAGTGTCTGGCATTTAGCAGGTATTTATTAAGTATATATTGAATGAATGAATGAATAAGTAAATAAGTAAATTGCATCAGTGTTCTTTTTCCATGATGATTGATAATTATGTTTTGATTTGGCAAGTTTATTTTGCTTGAAGAATTTTACCTAGAGGACTGCAGAAAAAATAGGCAAAACCATTTGAAACTTCATGTCAGAGGAGATGAGCCACAAAACTTCTCTAAACCCCAAAGTCTGTGTCTCTGTATATATCCACACATAGGTACACATGCTTGTGTGTGTTTATGTTTAGCACTAAAAGTAGCATGTTTTCAAGCTAATTAATTTGTAATGGCTGTTGACCAAGCAAAGAAAATTATTAGGTAATTCTTTTGGAGAAGCGTGTTGTTATTAAACAAGAGAGAATTCCTGACTTCTCTTAAGTGCCATGAATGGGTAAATCATGAAGTGGAAAACTCCGTGTGTTTTATAAAAATCACCACACTAAAACTTTGCTTGCATTCTTGAGACTTCCCTGGCGGTCCAGTGGGTAAGACTCCGTACTCCCAATGCAGGGGGCCCGGGTTCGATCCCTGGCCAGGGAACTAGATCCCACATGCATGCCGCAACTACGAAGCCCACCTGGCACAACTAAGAGCCCGCATGCTGCAACTAAGAGCCCGCATGCTGCAGCTAAGAGCCCGCATGCCACAACTAAGAGTCCGCATGCTGCAGCTAAAGATCCCATGTGCTGCAACTAAACATGCTACAGTGAAGATCCTGTGTGCCGCAACTAAGACCCAGTGCAGCCAAAATAAATAAATACATAAAAAATGCATATAAAAAAACAAAACTTTGCATTCTTATAGGATAAATGTATACTGCACAATACAAAATACATGTAACTTAAATCTTAATACTTGCTTGTAGTTTATTTTTGATAATCATTTGATTATACTTTAACCTGAAAAAAAATATCTGTGGAGCAAAGCATCCATTTGGATCATTCACTTTTGTGCAACACAGTATCCTTGCAGTTGAAAGTGAATTTCAGAACAGATTTTCAATTCAGGGCAACAATTATTGAATAATGATGCAAGCTATTAATGGAGCCAAATCTCATTGAAAGTCACACTCTAGGGACACTGATTGCAATACTTCACTTGTTTTGGCTGGATTATATATGCTTTCACATGGCAATATTGATTAAACGGTGAAGATTGAGTCTCTGTCATCATTGGAGTTAAGCAGTCATAGTTAAGAGGAAGTGGAGCATGTATAAGATGTAATGTGATGCTTTGCCTCATGTTTATTTCTATTTTAAGCTTCAATGACCTAAGCCAGAGTATTTTTCGAGAGGTTTTATACATAATTAACAATGAGTGTCTTCATGTTTGATTATTGATGAGAAAAGATGAGGGTTTGAGGGAGTGACTGCTACTCAGTATGTATTTAAACATAACCGAAAGTAGGAATCTTATAGAAATTACTTCATAAACATAAGATGCGTCCATTGTTTTCTTTACTTTTGTATTAAGCCTTTTTTTTTTTAATGCCTTGTGACATGGCTCCAAAACAAAAGGCACAACCTAGACCCTTTTTTGTATTTTGGGTACTTTTCCTTTGAACTGGGTCACTGTAAAACTCAGTCATCAGATTAGGGTATAAAATCTATTCTGTCACAGTGTTAAAAAAAAAAAAATCTCAGATTTCAGATGATAAACTAAGGCTATAATATATTAAGCCCACAAATCCTTATAAATATGTTCAGTTGTTGTCCCAGTGTGGTCACCCTGGGTGATAGGAGTTTTGTTTTTATTTTGTAATGATGCTGCTACCATTTTCTCTAAATGCCTTTTGGAATGTTTGGGATCTATATTCAGAACCAGTTTATAAGAGACATAGAAAGCCATGTTCAAGGTCATATTTTGCTCTGGCTCTGGCATATATTTGAGTGCCTGCAATGGTAATCAGAGTTTATGAAATGTGAAAGGGAGCAAGTGGTTTGAATATGTACATTCTAGTATATTAAAGAATAAATTCAGTCCTGTTATTTTTTCATACCTTGTAAATGGAGATAAGTTGGTTACTTAGAGTCTTTTATCTATCTACCTATTTTGTCTATGTCTATTTAAATAGCTTTATTGAAGTATAATCGACATACGACAAACCACACAGATTTAAAGTGTACATCTTGCCAAGTTTTGCATATGTGCACACTGTGAAGCCATCACCCCAATCAAGATAGTGAACATGTATCCACCCCCTCCCACAAAGGGGTTATGTCCTTTGTGAATCCCTCCCTTTCACCTTCATCCCAAACCAAGAGTCGGTTTGCATTTTCTTCAGTTTTCTGAAAGCATTTCTGTACAGTTGATTTTGGTGGAAGCTGTAGTGTGGTAGGTCTCTCTCTTTTTTTAAAAGTCAGTTTAATGGATCTTCTTAAAGAAACAACTTTTGTTTTCATTAATTTTTCTATATTTTTCTATTTTATTGATTTCCATTTTGACTTTTCTGATTTCCTTTCTTCTGCTTGCTTTGAGTTTCAATTGCTTTTCTTTTCCTATTTGTTTAAGGTGGCAGCTGAGGTCATTGATTAGAGAGCGCTCTTATTTTCTAATATAAATTTTTTGTTATAAATTTCCCCCTAGTTCCTGATTTTGTGGTATCCCACAAATTCTGATATGTCATGATTTTCTTTCCATTTAGTTCAAAATACTTTCTAATTTCTCTTTTGCTTTCTTCTTTGACTCATCTGTTATTTAGAAGTGTATTTTGTTCCAGATATTTGGAGAATTTCCAGAAATCTTTGGTTTTGATTTCTAATGTAATTGTACTGTGGTCAGAGAATAAACTTTGTATGACTTGAATACTTTCAAATTTATTAAGACTTTTTGTGGTAAATATACCATGTGCAGTTGAGAAGAATGTGTATTCTGTTGTTGGGTGGAATGTTCTAAAAATGTCAATCTGATCAAGTTGATTGATAGTGTTGTTCAACTCTTCCATATTCTTGCTGATTTTCTGTCAACTTGTTCTATCAATTATTGAGAGAGGGATATTGAAATCTCTGACTATAATTGTGGATTTGTCTGTTTCTCCTCGCAGTTCTATCAGTTTCTGCTTCATGTCTTTTGAAGCTCTGTTGTTACAGGCATAAACTTTTGAATTGTTATATCCTTCTGATTCATTGACCCCTTTATCATTATGAAATGACCTTTTTATCCTTGGTAATATTTTTTGCTGTGAATTCCACTTTGTCTGATATTAAAATATACCTACTCTAGCCTTCTTTTGACTTGTGTTAGCATGGTTTATCTTCTTCCATCCTTTTATGTAACGTCTTTCCCTCTTCCCCCCCTCTAGTTGCTTTTAATATTTTCTCTTTATCGCTAGTTTTCAATAATTTGATTAAGATGTGCCTTGGTGTAGTTTTCTTCATGTTTCTTGTGCTGGGGTTCATTGGGCTTTTTGGATCAGTGGATTTACAGTTTTTTAAAAAAATACATCTGTAACATTTTTAGCCATTATATCTTTAAATATTTGTTATTCACCCACCCTCTTTTCCTTTGGGACTTCAATAACACATATATTTGGTTACTTGAAATTGTCCCTTGTATTATTGATGCTCTTTTCACTTTTATTTGTTTTATTTCTTTTTTCTCTATTTTCATTTTGGATAGTTTCTACAGCGTATGTCTTCAAGTGCACTGATCTTTCCTACTGCAATGTCTACTTTGCCATTAATCCTATCCAGTGAATTTTTCTGCTCAGACATTGCAATCTTCATCTCTAGAAGTTCAATTTGGGTCTCTTTTAAATCTGCCATATCTCTACTTAACTTTTTTTTTTTAAAGTAGACTTTAAAAAAAATTTTTATTTATTTTTTGGCTGCGTTGGGTCTTTGTTGCTGTGTGTAGGCTTTCTCTAGTTGTGGCGAGTGGGGGCTACTCTTAGTTGCAGTGCGCAGGCTTCTCATTGTGATGGCTTCTCTTGTTGCAGAGCATGGGCTCTAGGCACGCAGGCTTCAGTAGTTGTGGCACGTGGGCTCAGTAGTTGTGGCTTGCGGGCTCTAGAGTGCAGGCTCAGTAGTTGTGGCACACAGGCTTAGTTGCTCTGTGGCACATGGGATCGTCCCAGACCAGGGATCGAACTTGTGTCCCCTGCATTGGCTGGCGGATTCTTAACCACTGTGCCACCAGGGAAGTCCTTCTACTTAACTTTTGAAACATATGGAATACAAGTTTAGAGATAACTTTTAGCGCCCTTGCATGTTACTTTTAACATCTGTGTCAGTTCTAGATCAGTTTTCTTTTTCTCTTCATTATAGGTCATACATTCCTGCTTTTTTGCACGCTTGGCAGTATTTGATTGGATGCCAGACTTTGTGAATTTTACCTTGTTGGATTGTGAATATTTTTGTATTGCTATAATTATTCTAGAGCATTGTTCTGGGATGCAGTTAAGTTACTTGGAAACAGGTTGATCCTTTTGGGTCCCACTTTTAAGATTTGTTTGGCAAGATCAGAGCAAGGTTTAGTCTAGAGCTAATTATTCCCTTACTACTGAGCAAGAGCCTTCTGAGAGCTCTACGCAATGCCTCGTTAATTATGAGGTTTTTCTGTCTGGCTGGTGTAAACAGGTTTTATTCCTGGCTCTGTGTGAGTGCCAGACAATGTCCTCTCTTTAAGCCTCTTGGATGGTTCTTTCTTTTCCCATCCTTAGGTAGTTTTCTTAAATACATGCACCAATCAGCACTCTGCTGAACACGCAGGGTGGATCTCCATAGGTCAGCTAAGTTCTGTCTCTGTGTAGCTTTCTCGTTTGTGAACTCCAGCAGTCTAGTCTCCTTGGATTCTCACTTCTTCAGCTCAGGTGGCTGGTCTGTAGAGCTTTGCCTGGGTCCCTTCCCTGAGTCACGACCTACCCACTCTCTCCAGGCAGTATGTGGGGGCAATTGTAGGGCTCGCCTCATTTTTTTACTGTCTTTGGGGGATCACTAGACCTTCTTGCCTGATATCTAGCGTCTTGAAAACCGTTGTTTGAAATATTTGTCTCTCCCCCACCCCCACCGTTTTGTTTTTGTTTTTTGTGGTTTTTTTTGGTTGTTTCAGGCAGGGTGGTAAATCTAGGCAGAACTGGAAGTCCTAGACACATTGAAAAAAACCAAACCAGTTTGACATAGCTAATTAAAGTGATAGAGATTTTTATGGTTCTCTTTTTTGCTACCTCTCGCCCCACCCCAGCACCTGGTCAGTCTTGGCTGAATGTTAACCAATCCCTTGCAACTTTTTTACTTAATCTCCAGGTATATAGTCTCTTGGATTTAGGTCAAAAGTGCCTACCCAACAATTACTTTTCCTCAGTCAGGCAGTCTCCTTTTATATGGTCAATAGTTGTTTGGCAATTCCTTCCTTGACTGAACTGGATTAGTTCAGAAAAATTGTATACATAAATCTTCTCCCAGTTTCCAAACTTTTTTCCTCCTAAGTGTTCTCTTCTTGGTCATGTGATACATCTGTTCCTTTCTGGTTGTTTATTACAATAAACTTTCCAGCCTTGGTCAAAATTTTATCCTTCTGGGTTCACACATCAAAGTCTCCGGCTTAAGCATGTATCATATTTTTACTAGAAACTTAAAACAGAAGCAGAATTTTAGTGCTAAGGAGAACCTTACAGTTTATCACTTATACTTGAGGAGACTGAGAGTGTACTTCTCAGTCTTTCTAGTAAGCAGCCATTGGCGTTTTGCCTTGTCACACAATATTTAAGATATTGATTATTGTAAACATTCAAATACAACCTTTTAAGAATGTTTTTAAGTACATAATATAATTTAGGGATTATTAGTATAACCTCGCACATTCTTGAAGCTGGAACATTCTGATCGGTCATGTTGACAGGGAGAAGAGAAGGCAGAAGAAAATCCAAGTTGCTGTTCACTAAGAACAAATGTTCCATTTGTGCTGTGTGGTCACATCGACATGGATTTTGGCAGAAAATTTCCCACCAATTTGACAGATTTTATTTCTGATAAACATACTTCTAGAGGGCTTGCAATAAACCACTCAGTTATAAATGGATATTTCTGAAGTAATCCTTTCCAATTTGTTTTCAGTTCCAGGTTTTTTCCCCCTCCCTTGAAACTGTACCTTATAATGATTTAGTTAAAATCTGTTGGATGTAGAGACTAGTAGCATATTAAATATATGATCTCATTTTGTACTGGTTTTCTCCCTCCTGTCTCCATTTAGTGAGACTGTGAAGTTTGTGGTTCTACCTTCTTTCTGGAATTCAAGGGAAGCTTCTGTTTGACAAAGCGAGGTCAAAGAGAATGAATTCTTCATTGCTGACTGTCTCCAAAGCTTATGTCCCAAGTGTCAAGTCCTTGAGGGATTAAGTTAAAATACTCATCTTGTTGCTGAAACTAAATTTAGGGGGATGAAGGCACAAACTGGGAAGGTTTTTAATCTCTGTAGGGTTTATTATGTTAGATGGAAGTACCTAATTTTTTCCCCCATATCATTTAAATAAGGAGAATAAACATTTTTAATGCAAATCCAAACCAAGAATTCATTTTATAGAGATCATTAACATTTATTTCATGAAGTTTTCCTTCCATATTTTTTAAATGCAAACACCATGGAAAGATCTTCTCATACGTGCTCATCAGAGTGCATTTTTGTTGCGTACCGACTGTTTTGTATTTTACAGTTGGTTAGTCAAGTGCTGACTAATGAACACCTGAAAAGGTCTGTGTGTTACTGGTGTCAGAAAATAAATTCAATAGCTTTTATATACAAGCTAAGTCATACCGGCTGAGTTGATATGAGTGATCAGGGAGGCATGTGACCTTTGTGCTCCATAGCTCTTTGCTTGAGTTCTGAAAGTAAACTATGTAAATGACCTAAGATGCCAATTGAAAAAGTTCCCTTGGTTTTCAACTATCGAAGGTGGTAAGATGCTGCCATCTGTACTGTGATGGATCAAACCATCCCTAGTTCTATGTTTGCTAATTACTTTTGAAGGTATATTGTTAGCTGGCATGGCAACACTGCATACAGGTCAGAGAATATTATAAAATGGTTTTGTTTAAGTTCTGTGTCCCTCGAGTTTCTACTCAGTAAAATGGGGATAATATTAATATCTGCATTACAGGTTTGTTGTGGGCATTAATTAATTAAACCAAAGCACTAAGAATAGTGCCTGGCACATAGTAGGTGCTCAATGAATCTTAATTAGTAGCACTAAGAGTAGTGATGGTCTCTCTTTAGGTCTAGCTTTGTTTTGTTTTGTTTTTTCTTTTTGGTATACACATGATTCATTAACACCATTCTTTGTTAGATAGTCACCTCTACAATCTGGCAGTTAAAGAGAGTCTCATTCATTTCTGTCCCTTCTTCCCTGTCCCTGCCCCTCCCTCTCATTTCTTCCCCCTCCTTCCCACTTTCCCTCCCTCCCTTCTTCCTTCCATTGCATTTCTTGGACTTGTTGCTGTCTAGCTGGAGCAGTAATAGACTCAGGATGTAAATATTGCACTTTGAACTGTAGCAGTTGGATTAGAAGATAGAATTTGAAGCCATATACGCAGAAGAGGAAGAGAGACCCGAATGTCCCTTTCTTTGGTTTCTAATTTATGTTTTTATAAAATTCAGATTAAATTTTACAGTGTATTTAAACATTGATTTTTTTAAAAAATAAACTTCCTATTTCTTGTTATTTTGTTCCCCCACCTAACAAGCAACCAGTTAACTAGGGCGAGGGGGGAGGTCACTTTCCAGCAAAGCCCCAGGGTCTCTGAATATGTAACTTCCAGAGGTGTGTATATATAATAATACCTTCCTGAATGGTCACCTCACCCTTCAACACACATGCATTTTTTTGTTGGCCTCATAGGTAGGGATGTGGGTAAACTTAATCAGCTAGTCTGGTTGGTCAGTGGAAACCATAGAGATTACAGATATTTCTTAGGATATGTTTAGGTAAATGTTATGACTGTGTTTTGAAGGTTAGCTGTTAATTTCACTTTCTTTAGGGTGATGTTACTCCTTTGCTCCCATCTGGATTTTTCTCTGTAGATTTACTTTCTTGGTTTTAAAATTCTTCTACATTGTTCTCTTTGGTTACTAACTTCCTAACCCCTTACCCTCTTGCCCTCTAGCTGAGTGGCCTATGGTGTCCCTAAATGCCTATTATCTACTCTCTTTTCTAAGATCAGCCCCGTTTTTTTCTTTGGCTACTGATATTTCTTTAGCTGTCATCGAGTTCTTAGGTGCTCTTATTGCTGTGATATGTGATCTTTATATTGTTTAAGAGCATTGACTTCGGAAAATAACAAATCTGGATTATCTCGCTTCCATCTTTTAACATCTATGAGCCATGATTAAGTTACATTATATCTATAAGCCTCAGGTTGCTCATTTGTAAAATGGGGATAAATGATGGAATGTACGTTAAGGGTTGCTGCATAAATTAAATCTTAAAATATATGTAAACATGCTTAGTATGATAGCTGGAACATAGTTAACCCACAATAAATGATAATTATAATTACAGTTTTGTTGTTGGCATCCATATTATGGCTTCCTGTCCCTTCTCCTCTTTTACCATTTCAGCCTTGTGCCCACCAGTGTTCTGTCTCAGAGTTTCTCTGGGTGATGGACTGTTCCAGTGCTGGGAACGGCTGTTATCAAACCTGAGAGAGATCCTATTTAAATTGAGAAATTACCAGCTTTCAGTAAGTCATTTAAGAAATGTGTAGCTGCTCCAAGGCCTGTTAGCTAGGTATTGTATAATGAATTTGAGGGATTTGGGCGCTGATCAAGGAAAAAAGAGATGACCACAAGATGACAGTAGTACACAGTGAGCTTTATTTGGGTGATGCTTTAGCAGATTTGCAGGTGAGGGAAGCCCCCTCATAGCCTGAGACCTTTCCAGAGACAACAGCAGAGAGTCACTCACTACCCAGAAGGGAAGGAGGGCAAGGGAACACCTTGGGGTGAGGAGGATCAGGAGCAGAGCATATGTGTCTAGATAATGTCCCTCAGCAGCACCATGTGGAGTCTTTGGGTCAGAGAGCTCCATAGGACAGCAGTGATTGGGGCTTTTATAGCTACAGGAATTCTTTTATCTTTGGCCAGCAGATGTTGGGTGTAGTTTCACAGTGTATGCAAACCAGGCAGGCCCTAATGGCAGAAAAATCTGCTTATTGGGGTGCTATTTAAAACAATTGGATAGGTAGACATTTGCGTTTGGCACCTGTGGACTTTTAATGGTCTTAGCTGCTGTAAAGAGGTAGACAACAGAGGGCCAATATACAGAGGCTATCTTTTACCCATTTATACCACATACTCCAAACTATTTAAGAGCCAGTCCCTATCTTAGGAAATTCATACTCTCTAGTGGGGAATTACATGCTTTGATAAAATGCTATAATCAAGGTGTGAACTGAGACCTTGGGAGTGAATCAAGAAAGATACCTTCTAGGAATTACAAAAAAGAGAAGATACCACTTTTGTGATGTTTCAGGGTGTTTAAAGTGTACTCTCGCTGAGGCAAGCACTCAGCATCGTTGGCAGACCTCACGTTTCATTGCCTTTTGAGTTTTAAAACTTTGCCTCCCTTTCAATATCTGTGGCTTACATGTTCATGTTTAGTCACTATTTGCAGCTTTGGGCCTACATAAAGTTTCATTTCTGCATTTCATGTAAAACAAAATGCTTCTCTTAGCATATTATTGTTTTTACTAGAAAGGGAGGAGGTCATTCTAGTACCTTCCTAAAATAAGTGGTTGCTATTTAAAAACTCTCCTAGGAAGGCACGTGTGCACAGTTTGTGAAATTTGAGATATTAAGAACTCAGTGGATATCTGAAAATGGAGAGACTTTTCAACTTGGTACATAAAGTTTGTAGTTAAATGCCTGAATAGATGCGCTGTAAGTACTCTAGAGGCAGTCTTGATGAAGAGATTTAGATTCCAGGACAATTTTTTTTAAATGGAAGGGAGTGTATATTGCTCTCTGTTTCCCAGTTAAGATACCCCAGGAGCTTGATACTCTCCTGTGTTACTCTCTAAACTCTTACACTGAAATAAGTGGCCAGTTGTCTCTCTTCTGTCCCCTTATGTACCATCCCTAGAGTAGCCAGCCCTGCCTGCAGGAAGGGAAAACCAAGTTTTGCATATCCTGGGTTAGAATGTATATTTTCTACAGAAAATGTTTCAAAGGAGGATGCAGTTGGAATACTACTAATAGTGCTAATCTGAAAGTGTATTATAGATGAAATAAGAGTTGTAAACTGAGTTGGGAATTCAACCATCATTGGGAACTTTGTCTCTGTAGCAAAATATAGCAGCAGAACTGAGTCTGTTTGTTGCTTCAGGGCTATAAAGGGCCCGTGTGTGTCCAAAACTTCGACAATATTGATGATGTGGCCATTAAATAAGTAATTTTGTTAAAAATAAGTATGACATTGTTAGCAAATAGAATGATACTTGAAGAGAACTCAAGGAATTTTGTAAAAAACCTGGCTACGATGTTGATGCTGGCTCATTAATTTGGGGCTAGAACTCATGACAATACAGTAAGAGAAATTCTATAAATCTTAAAGCACATCTATATTTGTATTTCAGTGATCTACTAATTATAAATCTCTCTGTCAGTTGCTTAGTAACATTTCTCTGTCTTCCCAATCTCTAATTGACTAACCTGTTATAAAACCAAATTACTCAATAGTGAGGAAGATAGGAATTTGAACAGATGTTCTTAAAATAAGTTCAGAACTTCTCAAATTACCCTGTGTAACTTAGACTTTGTTTTATCAAAGGGCACCTCTCATTGATATCTGAGTGTTATTGGCAAGTTTAAGATGGCTGGAGTATTATGTGAAAAGCTGTGTATGTATCTCTTATTGGTTTTTATGCACCCTCAGGAAAGAACTGGATTTTGGTGGTCAGCGGCTTTTGTTGGTGTCAGTAAAGTCAAAGAATTGCAGAAGAGGTTAATAGCCCCATCATATTTTCCAGCTCTGTGCAACATGTGATCAACATATTGATGGATAGGAGACACCAGTGTTGTCTTAAAGTCTAGGTGAAAAGGGAAAAAAAGAGCAGTTTTTACCATCAAAATCATTCGACTGAAAAAATGTCTGTGATTTTGCAATATTAAAAAAAGACGAAAGTTTGAATCATCTGCTTTGAGCTGTACATGTGTAAGGCCATTATGGTGGTTTTTGAATTGCCTATACTTTTTCAGGCAAAGGGACATACAGTTAATCACTTTTTATGTTGTAATTGATAAAGTGATTATACGTTATGTACAAGGCTTTAGAGGCTAAGTATAGTTGCTAGTTTAGTTTAGTTTTATAGTTGTAGTTGTTTTTATTATTTTATTTATAGTTGACTTACAATGTTCTGTTAATTATGGTTGGCCCAAAAAGTTCATTTGTGTTTTTCCATAAGATGTTATGGAAAAACCCGAATTAACTTACTTTTTTGGTCAACCCATATATACAGTATATATATATATATATATATATATATATATATATAAAGTTTCCTACATACAAACGAGCTCTGTTTTGAGAGTGCATTTGTAAGTCCAGTTTGTTTGTAGGTCCAGCAAAGTTAGCCAAGTAACAATTGGCTATATACCGCTGCTTTTATGCTTGCTTCCAGATATCCTGGGCTTGAAATAAAGATATTGTACTACTGTACTCTGTACAGTACTGTACAGTAAAGTACACAAAAGCACAACCACTTATAGAGGACGCACGCACGTGACAGTGTACGCCAGACACGGGAACTAACTTACGTGATTGGACATGCGAACGCATGTTTGCACCTTTGAAAGTTTGCAACTTGAAGGTTCATATGTAGGGGACTTACTACACACACACACACACACACACACACACACACATATATTCTTTTTCGTATTCTTTTCCATTATGGTTTATCACAGGATATTGACTACAGTTCCCTGTGCTATACAGTGGGACCTTGTTGTTTAATAGTTGTAGTTCTTAACTCCACCTCAGTTAATTCAAAACATGAAGAGTCCATTGTGAAAAACACTGTTAGAGTGGAAGAAATTTGAGGCCGATCAGAATAAACACTAATACAATTGTTCCTTTGCCTAAAATCACAAAAAAAGTCAAGAATTTAAAACTGCCTGTTAGTTTGTTATGATAATATTTGTAAAACAGAGTGACATAAATGAAATTTTTCTGCAGTGTGTTATTTTACTTTGACAGAATTTCTGTCACTATCTTCAGATAGAATTCCTTATCTAAATGGAAACTAAGGAAAATACCATTTAAGGAACAGAAGTTTTAAAGGGAGTTATCAGTAATCAGCATAGAGTCTGAAGCCAGTGGGGGAAAAAATGAAGTTTCCCAAATTTGATCATGTTTTGCGAATCGTAAGTTCTTCAAAAGATCCTTTGAAGTTTTCTGAAATTTTAAATCATTTTGGTCTGCCATATAATCATGTTTTGCTCAAGTGTTGAAGTGTTCCATATTTGTTATAATTAGTTATTTTAAACATCCTTCCTGTATGAGTCCAAATAAACTATTTTTGTTTTCTGTGGCGAGAAGGTTGTCCGCTTTTACTTTGGAAGCCATTTTTACTAGTTGCACCTTTGGAAACCTGGAGGAGCTGAATAACTGCCTCACAGTTGAACTTTTAGACCACAGCCTGTTCCTGAAGTGGGTATTGTTTGCAATTCAGGAATATTCGTTAAAAGTGCTAATAGTGAAATTAAATCATTGGTTGACTTTAGTTATCTTTTCCTATAAAAAGTGTGTTGTAATAATACCTTATTCACAACTCAGGTATAATTTTCAGTTTTAGGCGATTGATACTCTTGAATCTTTAGAGGAGTGCATTATTTTGTTTTGTCAGATTAATTTTGCAGCGACATCAGGAAACTAAATGATGTGGTTATTTATGAAAGCTACTTAAAGTAGATACATGGCAAGTCATTGTGAGGTGAAATATCTCCAGAGTGATAATCATAGCCATTTAGAGGTTATTTGTGTGTTAGAAAGATAGTAATCACAACAACAGATTTTAAATTACCCTGTTTAATACAGGCAACAATCATATGTCTGGATATAGTTGCTTCAATAACATGCATAATTTTAAACAAAATTATATATAGTAACTACCTTCTCTCTACTCCTATTGCTACAATCATAGTCTAAGGTCACATCACCTCACAAATGGATCGATCTCTCTCTCTCTCTCTCCCTCCCTTCCTCTTGTGTTTGCATCTCCAATTCAGTAAATCATGACAGGTTTGAGTGCAACTCTGTGCCGGAAACAGTGCAACATACTGAGGACACAGTGGGGACCAAGAGAGACCTAGTCCTCACTGCGGTGAGTTTACAGTATAGCAGGGAAGCCCAGCATCGATAGAGAATTATAATTTGATAATTGGAATGTGTTCTAAAAGGAGAAGTCAGGAACCATGGGAGACTGTAACAGGACCAACTTCAGCTCAGCTGAGACCAGAAAGGGTGAGCAGGAGATGGCCAGAGAAGAAGGAGGGGGCGTGGAGTGAGCGCTCGAAGCAAAGTCTACATGGAAAGGCCAAGACTGAAAAAGAATTTGCACTCTAACCAGTACTGTTATGTATGGTGAGGACAGATTTCATAATGTAGGTAGAGGTTTTAGAGCTTGGCTTCTACTCAGACCTAAATGCCAATCCCAACTGTGTAATTCATTATCTTTGTGCATTTAGGTAAATGACTTAATGACTGCAAACCTTGATTTCCTGACCTCCCAAATAGAACAGTAAATTCCTGTATCATAGGATTGTTGTGAGGATTTAAATGGAGCCACGCATGTAAAGCTCTTAGCATAGTGCCCAACATATAATAAATGCTCAGTAAATGGTGGCTAGTATTTAGGTAGAATAGATCAAACTTGCTTATCTCTGGAAGCTGCCTTTTTAGCCTTTGATTCCGTCCTCTATCTATCCTGAATATTACAGCCTACAACCCTTCTCTGATATGCTAAAATCTGAAAGCTCTGAAAACAGAATTTTATCATTTGGCCCCAAACCCAGCCTGGCTTGAGGCTATGTACAATCTTTACTTATCCTGTTTTGTGGAGTATTCATGTTTTCCTGTTCACCTAGAATGCATTTGATTTATGGTGCCAGCCCAGATCCCGCTGGGTATGTTTTGTAATATATGGTACACATATCATATTCCTCTCTAAAACATAAAGTACTCTGAATTCCAAAACACATCTGGTTTCAAGGGTTTCAGATAAGAGATTGTAGACCTGTACCACCCGAAGTCATCTTTCTAAAATTCCACCTTCTCCGTGTCTCTCTGAATCAGGAACTCAAAAGGACCCTCAATGGTTGTCAGACTTAGTCTAGACTATTTCTTGTGGTTTTCAAGACTGTAGTCTGTCCCCACTGTCAGCTGAAAAAAAATGTACAACCTAAAAGTTGAGAATTATGTCTTATTGGGTGTAATTTCTGAGGACTTAAGCTCGGAAGACAGCCTCTCAGATCGCTCTGAGGGACTGCTCCAAAGAGGTAAGGGAGAAAGCCGGGATACATAGGAGTTTTGCAACAAAAACCAGGTGGTCAGAACATCAAAAGATTACTGTTAATTAAAGAAAACCAGACATCTCAAGTTAATGAATTTAGCACTTCTCTAGGTATGGGAGGATGCAAGAGTCTGGGCTCATTGAAATCATTCCTTCCATACGCACCTTAGCTATCTAGGGCCAGTATCCTGCTTTTCTCCATCTTGAATCCCCTGAGGGTGCATTGGGGGTGGCTGTAGTGGCTGAAGGCTTGATGGCTGCAACATCCTTTGTTTACTGATCTGACAGGTGACATTTTTCACCCACACCACCCTACATATTCAAAATTTAATACCCTCTAGCTTGAACCCTTTGTTTCCTAAGGCTGCTTCCCTAAAGTAAAATGTTAACACTGCTCCCTGTATCACTTCCTTTTCTTCCTCTCTTTCTGGCTATTCAAATCCTACCCAGCAATCAGGGTACAATTCTTTATAGTTTCTTAATGAAGCTATATTTATTTTTTCTTTGAATTCCTATTATACTTAATTTATTCACCAAATATTTGAACAGGTATGATGTGCCAGTTACTGTTCTAAGTGTTAGAGATCCAAAAGTGATTCAGAGAGGAAAATTAAGGGCTCTACTGTTAGGGAACTTGTTTTCTAGAAGCTAGAACATAAATAAGTCAATAGATAAGTGAACAGATAATTTCAGGTAGTGGTTCTGCTATGAAAATAGACAGGACATGTGATAGTCCTCAAGGAGGAGAAAGGAGGGGGAGGAGGAGGAGGAAGAAGAAGAAGAAGAGGAACATACCTCAGAATCTCCTCTGTGTTTTCACTCCCTGGTTAGATTGTAAATGCCTTAAGGGCAGAATCGCATCTTAAACTTCTCTGTGCCACAAAGTGCTGAGCCTGTGATGGGTTCTCAAACATTAATGTTTGCTGGAGACATCTGTCTTTTTTTAAAAACAGAGAAGGTAAAAATTTATTTATTCAATATTAAGCCCCACTTGGCTAACTCATTAATCTAAGAGTATCTATTATGTACAAAGTACTGTGCTGGGCAAAGCTGGCTTTCTTTTCATTTCTGTTTATTCTTTGCTTTTTTTTTTTTTTTTAACAATTTCTCTCTCTCTCTTAAAGATCTATTTATTTATTTATTTATTTATGGCTACGTTGGGTCTTTGTTGCTGCACACGGGCTTTCTCTAGTTGTGGTGAGTGGGGGCTACTCTTTGATGTGATGCGAGGGTTTCTCATTGCGATGACTTCTCTTGTTGCGGAGCCCAGGCTCTAGGCGTGTGGGCTTCAGTAGTTGCAGCACGTGGGTTTCAGTAGTTGTGGCATGCAGGCTCAGTAGTTGTGGCACATGGGCTTAGTTGCTCCGCAGCATGTGGGATCTTCCCGGCCCAGGGATCGAACCTGTGTTCCCTGCATTGGCAGGCATATTCTTAACCACTGTGCAACCAGGGAAGCCCTCTGTTGCTTTTTATTCATACAATAAGAAGGAACTTTCATGTCCCAACAGTTTTCCCACTTGAAATGGTTCAGTACCTAGAGAAGAAGTTACTACTCGAAAAACCTGGATTATTTCTGCAGTTGTTTCTGATTAATTCAGTTACTAAGTGACTTCCTTCAATTCATTAGCATGAAGTTTTTTAAGACCTGAGTGGCAAACATACGTTTCTTTAAAAAATGCTTTTATTTCTATATTAATGTCTTTTGATAGAGGTATAGTTGATTTACAACGTTGCATTAGTTTCTGGTGTACAGCAAAGTGATTTAGGTTTTTTCTTTCTTTTTTTTAAATTTTTATTGGAGTGTAGTTGCTTTACAGTGTTGTGCTGATTCAGTTGTACATACATATATGTATTCTTTTTCAGATTCTTTTCCTGCATAGGTTATTACAAGACAGTGAATATAGTTCCCTGTGCTGTACAGTAGGTCCTTGTTGCTTATCTATTTTGTGTATAGTAGTTTGTATCTGTTAATCCCAAACTCCTAGTTTATCTCCCCCACCCCCCACCTTTCCCCTTTGGTAACCATAAGTTTGTTTCCAAAACATGTTTTTCTTGAACGCTTCACCCCTAGTCCTTAAGCTGAACATTCTTGTTACACAGAAGAGACAGCTGGATTCCCATATCATAGACACACCTCTTGGCAGCTAAAGATTGAAGTTCATGGCAAGACAATTAACTTAAGCTTGAGAAGAACTTGTGACAGATTTCTGAAACTTATCCAGTGAACTAACATGGTCTTTTTGCTTCATGAAGAAAACTGAAGCCCTATAGTGCTATGTCATATTTGATTTCTGGTAAATACACATTTTGTTCTTCATATTGAAAGAGCATCTTGAGAAGCAAATCCCAAAAGGAATTTTTTTCTTGTTGTAAAAATGGTGGAAAGAATTATGATTTGTCATAGCCAAGAGCTCTGGTGGGTTAAAATTTGAGGCTTTTGATTTGACAGCACTTCTGAGGCGGTGTCCTTTTGGTAACAAAATAGAAAAGTATTGCTCTATTAAAATGATGAAATGGACAGTTTGAGATGCTCACAATAGCAAAGTGAGGTGGAGAATTGGAGCTTAATGCCTGTAACTTCATCTTCTCAACTTTTAGGCTTTTGCCCTTTGAGGTCAGGTCCGTGTCTCCTTAAATCCCAGTGCCTAGCACACTACCAGCTGATCTATCATCTATTCGTAAATGCTAATGGTGGTGGAAGAACACAGTGCCTAAGAGGACATGTGGGTGTCTGAAAATGCCCCTTACTGTTAGAAAGATGAAAGAATGTTTTGGAGTAATTTTAAATACAGGCAGTAATAGTTCAATAGTTTTGAAAGCCAAAATTTTTTTTCCTCCTTTCTTTCTAGAATCAAACCTCTATCTACGTTGATCTCAGTTCTAAAAATCAGATTATGTATACCTTTCTTGGTGAAACAAGCACAGCAGAGAGGTACTCAGCTAAAACAACCTTTATAGTAAGGAATTTGAATGGCTGAACAGAATGTTCAGCTTGGTTGCCAGGTGGTTAAATAGCCTTGAATTGTCTTGATTGGTCTTACTAATTTGTAAAGTTCAGGGTGAATCCAGGATCTGAAAAGTTGAAAGGCAGCGCTTTGAAGAATAATTACTTCCTTCTGTGACTGCTGCTGATCTGAATAAGTATTGGTCAGGGATGTCATCTAGAGATTTCAAACCCTGGATCAGTGGTTGAGATGGATGGCCTTTCTTAAAGGCCTTTCTTACTTGGAAAGTATATGGAAGTTATAATAGAGTACCACCCAATCAACGCTCTCAGGATTTCTCTAGTGTGATTGTTCTTTCATTCATCTAATCTTCAGTTAGACTACAACTTCTGTAAGGCTCATGCTTATCTTGTTTATGATTGTATTCCTAGTGCCCGGCACTGAACAGCTGCATGGTAGATGCTCAAATATTTGCTCAGTTGAATTGAACATGCTTTTTTATATCATATTGCCCTGCCCTACTTAGGGATTAAGAAACTTAAGCTGGGTGAATCATTGACCCTTGATCTTTATTGTAATGGCCAACTTATTTTCTCTAAAAGAGAAGAAAATAGTCAAATAGTGTGGCTAAGTGTTTGAGTTGGTGGTAAGACTTTTGAATTATATACAATTTAGTTGTCCAATTTCCGTGGTACTAGGACAATTGCAAGATGTTTATAAAACATTGAATTACCGGGCTTCCTAGGTGGCGCAGTGGTTGAGAATCCACCTGCCAGTGCAGGAGACACGGGTTCATTCCCTTTTCCAGGAAGATCCCACGTGCCGTGGAGCAACTAAGCCCGTGCGCCACAATTACTGAGCCTGAGCTCTAGAGCCCGTGAGCCACAACTATTGAGCCCATGTGCTGCAACTACTGAAGCCCACGCACCTAGAGCCCGTGCTCTGCAACTAGAGAAGCCACAGCAATGAGGAGCCCGCGCACTGCAACAAAGTGTAGCCCCCACTCACAGCAACTAAGAAAAAGAAAGCCCGCGCACAGCAAAAAAGACCCAACACAGCCAATAAAATAAATAAATAAATAAATTTATAAAAAAAAACAAAAAAACATTGTATTACCATGTAACATTAGCCATAAGAGAGTTGAATCTTTACATCTTGCTGTTTTTGTTAATTTCTGCCTGATTGAGAAAATTAAAACTTAATTTTCTTGCAATAATGACTCCTACATTTCAATCAGAACTTCAGCATTAGAGTTTATAAGTAAATCGTCCACTTCTCTTATTCTTAAGGGGTTGAGACTCTGGAGTGAAACTTTTACAATTATGCAGTACTCATAGAGTACTGTAGTAAGTTATATTTAATATAACTGATCATAAATGAAATTTAATAAACTCTAATTGCTTGACTAATTCACAAGTGTATTGCTTTTCTAGAGTTGATTTTAATGAAAATACATGGTCGCTGTACTTATTGGTGTAATATGCCCTCATCTTAATGACCATTGTCGTTAGATTTGCACAATAAAAACTTACTAAAATGACTTTAATCAGTGCTTTTAATTTAGGGGTGTGATTCTAATAAGCATTTTTTTTTGGTCACTTTGTTGTTGTTGTTATGTTAACTCCATAGTAACTCTATAGTTTGTACCCAGTAGTAAAATCCATAATGTCTGCTTGCAAGTGGTGTCTGAGAGAGAGAGATGCATGCACCTGTATAAATTACATTCAGGTAAAATTTGAGAGCTTGTCCCTGTAGAACATCATTATAAATGAGACTGTATTTTAATACAACCATTTAAAAATGTTTTAAAGGTCAATTCACATAAAAATGACAGTGATTTAATTTTGTCAAAGAGATAGCTCTTTATAGGTCTCTGAACTTTTTTCATGTCAGTGGTGTTTTTGTTATTGTTCTCCATTTGTACCTTTCTCTTTTTTTGACTAATGTATAAAGACAGTTGTGGGGCAGAAATAATTTATTTTCTATTGCAGATAATTTGTGTAATTTATATAATTATCTCAATGTCTTTTTAATGTGCAGTGGCTAAAAATTGCCTCCTGCTAAACTCAAACTCTTCAAATATCCTTAAAGATTTTTCTTTTCAATAGACTTCATTTGTCTCTTTTTTCTGAAGAGTTGCAGAGTTCTTTTTTTAAAATAAATTTATTTATTTATTGGCTGCATTAGTCTTCGTTGCTATGCGTGGGCTTTCTCTAGTTGCGGTGAGCGAGGGCTACTCTTTGTTGTGGTGCGCAGGCTTCTCATTGTGGTGTGACATCTCTTGCTGCGGAGCACGGACTCTAGGTGTATGGGCTTCAGTAGTTGTGGCATGAGGGCTCAGTAGTTGTGGCATGCAGGCTCAGTAGTTGTGGCACATGGGCTTACTTGCTCCGCAGCATGAGGGATCTTCCAGGACCAGGGATCAAACCTGTGTCCTCTGCATTGACAGGCAGCTTCTCAACCACAGCACCACCAGGGAAGTCCCAGTTGTAGAGTTCTAAGTAATGGTATCAAGGAGCTATTTATGAAAGCAGAGTTTTACGTGAGGGAAATCTGTGAGAAAAATATCCATATTGGTCAAATGTGCATAGTTATACAGGATATACACTCTGTAGTTTAATGAAGCTTATGATCAATAAATCATAAGTGAAGTGTTTTTCTTTATGGTTCTCTATCACAAATAATTGGGATAATTTTTTATATGAATATAATTTCCTCTTTGTCTTAAGGTGCTCTATCATTCTTGAAGATGCCTTTTAGGAAAAAAGGTCTTTAAGAAGACACTAAACGAAGCATAATTCTCCTCCATTTTTGACTAGGGGTCCACATTTGGTTTATCAGTAACCATACTTTAAACTCAAGGGAAGCTCTAGAAATAGAAATGTACCTAACTGGATGTGCATTCCAGTAGAGGGAAGAGTGGGTACACAAATAGGACATAATGAGGCATGTGGTGGGAAAAGGATTTCCATTTTTCCCTACCATATAGATCATAAGGGAAGACATAAAAGGTAGCCTAGGGCTGAATAATACAGGGCTTTGCATGCCCTGTTAAGGATATTAATGTTTATTCTGTAGGTCATCAGGAGCCATTGAATACAGATGGGCAAGCAGTAGTCATTCATAGTTTTTTTTATTGCATTCTGTGTGCCAGGCACTGCTCTAGGCATTAGGGGTATATCCCTGAACCAAACAGATGAAAATCTCAGTTCTCATAGAGCACACAGTTTTTTTAAGGACTTTTATTGAGATATAATTGACATACAATAAACTGCATATATTTAAAGTGTACAATTTGATATTTTTTTCTTATTAGTAGTGTATCTATGGCAATCCCAGTCTCCCAATTCATCCCACCCCAACCACCCCCACCCCCGCTTTCCCCTTGGTGTCCATATGTTTGTTCTCTACATCTGTGTCTCTATTTCTGCCTTGCAAACTGGTTGATCTGTACCATTTTTCTATATTACACATATATGCGTTAATATACGGTATTTGTTTTTCTCTTTCTGACTTACTTCACTCTGAATGACAGTCTCTAGGTCCATCCATGTCTCTACAGATGTCCCAATTTCTTTCCTTTTTACGGCTGAGTAATATTCCATTGTATATATGTACCACATCTTCTTTATCCATTCCTCTGTTGATGGACATTTAGATTGCTTCCTCATAAAACTAAAAATAGAACTACCATATGACCCAGCAATCCCACTACTGGGCATATACCCAGAGAAGACCATAATTCAAAAAGACACATGCACCCCAACGTTCATTGGAGCTCACATTTTTAATGGGAGAAACAAACAAAAATAAATTATAGGCTATGTGAAACTGTAGTAAGTTCTATTGAAAAAAGGAAAAGCAGAGCATGGTAAAGCAGGTCAGGAGTGTGTGGAGGAGGTGGGTGTTCCCATTTAATTAGGATGGACAGAGTAGGTCTCCCTGAGCAAGGACTTGAAAGGGGAAGAAGTGACGGAGGGAACCATATGGATAACGGAAAGGGGCGTTCTAGGCAGAGGGAAGAGACAGTATATGTGGCTTATTGCCTTATTGGGGAACAGTGAGGTGGTTGCTGTGACTGGAGCTGAGTGAGTTAAAGGAACTGTAGTAGGAGATGAGGTCAGAGGGATATGAAGAGAGTGCAGCTCCATAGGGCCTTGCAGGCTATTGTAAGGATTTTGACTTTCGCTGGGAGTGAAAATAGGGTGCCATTGAAAAGTTTTGAGCAGAGGAGTGACATCATCTGAGTTAGGCTGTTTTTTTTTTTTCCCAGCTAAAGTCCGTGGTTTATTCAGATTTCCTTAGCTTTTTCTTGTCTTGTCTTTTCTTTGACAGGAAAGTAGGATTTATTGGCGCATGTGAGTAAGGAGGGGACAGCGCCAAGGCTCTCATGAGTGCAGGGCCCGCCATTTGTCCAGGGGGCCACAATTAGAGATGTATTTGACCCCACAACCATCCGGAATGAGCCGCTTTTCTGCCACCATGTTTTCAAATCCATCCATATTAAACTTAGTAAATCCCCACTTCTTGGAGATGTGGATCTTCTGGCAACCAGGGAAGTTGCACTTGGCCCTGTGGAGGGCCTCAATCACATGCTCCTTGTTCTGCAGCTTGGTGTAGGTGGACATTATGACTTGGCTAATGTGGACCCTAGCCACTGGCCCCTGGGGCTTTCCAAAGGCACCACGTTTACCTGTCTGGAGCCTAGACTGGGGACAGGATGCCAGTCACGAATGTCCACTGGAAACAGCTGTTTCCAGGGTCTCTTAGGGCAATCCACACAGGCAACAGGCTGCATACACTACCGAGGAGGCTGCTGTTTGCAGCCATTGTGCACTGGGCCCCCATGGGGAAAAGAGCACAGATCGCTTAATTGGCTGCAAACTGACTTGGGTTTTAATAGTGTCACTTCCTCAGTGTGTTCAGAATGAACTATAGCAGGGTAAAGGTGGAAAAAGGGAGATAGGTTAGGAGGTTCTTACAGAAATCTAGGGAAGAGGTGATGTGATGGTTAGTTGAACCAGATCTTTGCTTTAAGAAGATGACTTTGGCAATGAGGAGGGAATGGTGGCAGAGGTAATTCTTAGGCGGCTACTGCCAGTGATTAGACTCTAAACTGGGATGGTTTGTGTGGGAATGAAGAAGAAACTGCAGAAAGATCACCATGGAAGTTGACAACCCTTTGGATGTAGGGAATGAGGAGAGGGAGGAGACCAAGGTGACATGGAAGTTTTAAAACTGGATGAATGGAATCTAAATGGCACCATTACCATAAACATGACCCTTTTTTTGGAAGTCTGTCCTGACCCTCTGTGACAACCCTTTGTGCTCATGAAATATTTCTACTGGGTTATTAATTATATACCCACTTTTCCCTATTTTATTTTCCCTCCTATTACCCACCTAGAGAGCTGAGAGAAGAGCTCTGATTCTTACAATTGTGGTAGTATTAAGGTATAATTTGGAATTAAGAATTATGAAAGAATTATGCAAGACCAAAGAATCTAAATTTACATATAGTTTGTATATGAAGAATAACCAGCCTCTTGAAGACCATTAGTGTATATTGGTCAAAGTGAATTCAGTAGATGACACGTTAAGACATGTTAGGGGAAGGACTGGTTGCCAGGGGAATGCTCTTCGGGATGATGCTTGATCCCCTGGTAATGATGGCAAAAGGAAAATGAAACTGATGGGGCTTGGGGCATATCTGGAATTTGAGGTTACCATGAACTGTTTCAATTCACTAGTTCAACCCTAATAATCCTACAGCTTAATTATACCAAGTGAAGAGGCCATGTGTTGACTGAGTTAGTATCTAGTGACTACAGTTCTGTGGTCTGTGGGTGAGTCACTTAGCCTCTTCAAGCTTCAGTTTCATCATTGTAAATTGAGAGGTTTTGACCAAATTATCTCAAATTTCGTCCAACTTAATAGTGTCCAACTCCTTACTGTGGGGTTTAATATGGACAAAAAAATATGTTAATTTCAAAAAAAAAAAAAAAAAAAAACGAAAAAAGAGAGCGGAGGTGGGAGAAGAGGAGGAAACTCAAGTCTCTTCCCAAAAGACAAGGTGGAACTATTGGTAGCAGTGCTTTTTTTTTTGTTGTTTCTGTCTCCCATGATTAAACTATCAGCATGTGTTCAGTTGAGATACAGACTTAAAACATTCGAGACGTGTACCTTAACATAGAGAATTTAACTAAATTAAATCTTATTTTCCCTGAACTTACATATTAACTTTGAAGATATATATGTGTTTCCAATCTTGAGTTTATAACTCCAAAGGATGGGAAAAAAAGAAAATCAGGGGTTGCTTGAAGAATTGTACAGTCTGTCTAATAAATAACACAGGTGGACAGGTATATATCTGGTTGGTAGCAGGGTAGTTGAGGCACTTTTGAGACTTTGACGTTTCTCACTCTGCTTTTACATTACAGAAAATCATGAAGCTTGTCATTGTGTATAGAACAGTTTTCTGTACCCCACTGGGAAAATTAAAGAGAAAATACTGGGTAGAGATAGTCCTAGGGTGAATTGATCTCTCTTAAAAAGGCCTCAGTTCTGATATAAATAATCCCCCTTCTTTTCTTTTTTCTAGGCAATAAAGATTGGTTGGGGTTTGTGTCAGCAGGATGTGATGAAGACGTAGTACAAAGATGTAGAATTGTAGATCCCTGAGGGAATCGATGGATTAAAAGTAGAAAAAGAACTACACATATAATAGTATATTTGTCCCAACTGATGGAGGGGAGGATGATCTTTAACAGCATTTAGTTGGTGGTATTTGAAGACAATTTTATGAGCTCCTGCGACCAAATAATTCTCACTTAAAACTCTTAGTGGAATTCTCCCCACCAGTGATAGGACCGTGATTTTTCTTAGTTAAAAGGGATGTGAACATGCATGATGTACATCATTCAGCTTCTGTTGTAGGAAATAAATGTACAGGTTGTGGCAGAAGGGTTAATTTCAGTTCCTAACAGGCGATTTAAAAAAATGTGGTTCTTTCCTAATCACATCCCCTGACTAGCACGTCAACATATTTCAACGTATTTATAATATAATAATAACTGCTTTCGTGCTGATCATATGTTATTATAAGATCTGGAAGTATCTTCTGAATCTTGGAAGAGTACTAAATTGTTAGCTGTTACTTTGCTTACTTTCGTATTGCTTTATTACTCTAGTATTGCTTATACTCTAATTCTTCAAATAATGGTGCCCACATATGCTATGTGGTTTTTACTAACCACTGTATTTTATTAACTAGACTATACCATTTCCAGTGATTCTGAACATTAGAAGTAGAAAACCACAGGCAAAAAAAAAAAAAAAGTGTTGAGGGACTTCCCTGGAGGTCCAGCGGTTAGGACTTCGCCTTCCAGTGCCGGGCAGGGGGTGGGGTACCGGGTGGGTAGGGGAGGTGGGTTCGATCCCTGGTCGGGTAGCTGGGATCCCACATGCCTTGCAGCCGAAAGACCAAAACATAAAACAGGCAGTATTGTAACAAATTCAATAAAAATGGTCTACATAAAAAAAAAATCTTAAAAAAAAAAGTGTTGGAATTTTTTAGAAATGGGCATATGTTAACAGAATTAGTAAGTTCAGTGTTATCTAGAGTGTTTATAAAGGTGTTCTTTAAATATCTATCAGATGCAACTGAGTTCTTGTCTGAGGGCTTTCATTATATTTCATTACTATTAAATTGACATTTTTCCTATTGTTCGTGTTTTATAAAAATGTTATGTATCTTAAAAATATGATTGTTCATGCTAAAATTGAAAAATCTTGACAGAGCTTATGACTTTGTTATATCTTTTCCCACGTTTGAGCACTGTGGTAGTGATGTCTGATCCAAATCTGACTTTGGGAACTTGGGAGTCATCTTCAAAAACAAAGAAACACCCCCTCCACCAAACCTTCATTTTTATTCCTTAAAAAGTTGTTTTTTTCTTTTGTAAAGAATGTATGTGTTCATATATTTAGGCTTTCTAATTCTTTTTGAAGAGTTACAGTTGATAAAATAAAAAACGAGAATCATTCAATTATTTTCTTGTTTGATCTATGAATTTCTCTTATCTGACAGGTATTTCTTTTTTTTTTTTCCTTTTTGGTTTTAATAGAACATTCAAATAAAAACTTTGGCAGATGATGTGGTAAGGTGGACTTAGTAGCATGTTATTACATTACTTACGCATGTTGCCTTTTTATTAAAGTGGGTGGACATTAAAGCATTGACATATGTAAAGACAGAAAGTGTAGATATTATAAAGTACAGTAGATGGAAGAATTGTCAATAGAGTAGCTTTTCTTTTTTTGAATATAAACATAAACAATTGTATGAGTTCTCAAAATAGTTTTTTTTTTCTTTTTTTTTTTTTTTTGGTGGGATCTTCCCAGAGTAGGACTCGAACCCATATCCCCTGCGTTGGCAGGCGGATTCTTAACCACTGCGCCACCTAGGAAGTCCCTCAAAATAGTTTTGATATTACCATCCTGATATATACCTTAGCTAATTAAAAAATATCTGTATAAATTTAACTTTGGAAAACAGGAATGTTTCCTTTCTCAACGCCATGCAAATTGACTCTGAATATGTTAAGTATTAATATTAACAGTAAAGGAAATTAATTTAGAATGGAAAGGAAGTTAAGTTCATTATTTTAGTCAGAAATGTGCTATTACATTTAAAATCCTCAAATATTTTTGAGCTGAGTCTATCATAGTAAAACTTATTAAAAGTTATGGGCTTAAAATTTAAATGTGCCCTTTTATAGCTACACTTTTAAAAAATATTTTAAGCAGTGTAATTTTTTTTCTTTGTGAAATTACCTATCTACAAATAACGTAGAATATCGTTCGTGATTTAAGGAAGTGAAAGTATATGGCTTAACTTTATTTTCTTATCAAGATATAGCTGAAAGCAAAAGTCAATTTTCTAGATTGAAGTGAAGGGCATTGTGGAAGATCAAATATATATGTAAATAATGCTACTCAGTAAAAAAGCCAGCACTGCAAAAGTAAATATTAAGTGATATGAAGGGGAAGGAATAGAGATATGTTGATTTAATGGTCAATTGCATATTTAAATGCTTTTATGTCCACCATATCTTTTAGTGAAATTTGACTCTTGGTTATGTACTCAGCTTATTTGGGATTGCTTAATATTTTTTCTTGAGTCGTTTGAAGATATATTACATATCTAATCTACCTTAATTTTCCTCAAAGACATTCAAATTTAAAAGAAAATTTGAAAATATAGAAGATGATTCGAAGAAATGAGTCTTGATGTGAATACTGGGCTAGGAACCAGGGACTCGTGAATTTAGCGAGTCACTTTTTCTGTGAAATGAGAGAGTTGGCCTAGGTGATTTTTCAATCTTCTTCCCAGCTCTAAACTATTATGATTTACATAATCTCTTTGTAAGCAACCATGTACTAAGATCATTTTTGGAATCCTAAATAAGCTGCTTTAAACTGCTCATATTTCTTTCAAAGTATACTTTTTAGAAAAAAAAAGTATTCTTTGAATCAAAATGAAAAGTGTGTTCTTTTAAGGGGGGGTCAACAGAAGTCAGCATAATTGTGATAAGAACTTCTGTAATGCTTTTTGTATTGTTGAAGTGATTTATAAGGACTTAGTAACATGGCAGTAACAAGGCACTGTCCTGATATCTAACACATCTGCTTGTTTAACGTGAGCTGACAGAATGCACGTGCTTCCTAACGAAACCAGGATAAAACTGAGTTGTATTCAGTTTTATGGTCATTACTAATTTTTAATGTCCAGTGCTCTGTGATTTAAAACAGAATGGCCTGTTTACATGCAACTGAAGTCATTCACTCACTGTATGTGAAATTGCAAGCTAATTATTGGAGATTGTATGTGGAATCCATGGTTCCGAGTCAATATCCATAACATAGCAATTTCTTCATAGTAGTATTTATAGGAATAAGATATTTCTGTTTATGTTATATTTCTAGGACAAAAAGGTAATGTTTTTAATTTTGCTGTGCTTCCTTGTTGGTCCCACTTTTTAGGGAAGAAAAAAGTGGGGGTAATAATAATAAAAATAGTAACAGTAACAACAGCAGTAGTAATATATAGCAGCTAAGTACACTAAACATAACTTATTTAACTCTTACAATAACTCTTTCTTTCTTGCTTTCTCTCTCTCCCCTCCCTCCCTCCCTCCCTCCCTTCCTTCCTTCCTTCCTTCTTTCTACATACATTAGCTTGTTATCCCTGTTTTAGAGATGAGGAAACAGTCATAGAGACACCAAGTAATTTGCACAGGGTAACTGACCTAGTAATTTGCAGATTCACACCCAGGCAGTCTGGCTCCAGAGTCCATGCTCTTAACTATTATATTCTACCACTACACTGCCAAACTATTCACAGATACTTGTCACAATTATTTTGGCACTTTGAAGAAGAGAAATGTTACCATAAATTCCCCCTTAGAACTGGATATTCTTTTCTCTTTTTTTGTCATAGTTTGAAGGTTGCTGCCAAAGACACGTTCTACCTGAAACCACCTCATGACTTTGAGGCTGGACTTTTCTCACGTACTTACTGTGCAAAACAGAAATGACATGGGACTAAGTTTTACTTTCGAGGAATACTTTTCACCCCCTAGATTTCTGAGGCTGCAGAGCTACTTCAAGGGTTCAAAACAATACAATCTCTAACTGGAGCTTGCTGCTTAAAATAACATTTTGTCAAAAGACAATAATGATGTATGTTATCCTAAGTGCCATTTTGCCGTTTCAGTTCTTCATGTCCGTGATTCTTGATCTCTTCCTTAGGGTTTCTTGTTTTTTTCTGTTTGCAGCGTGACCGAATTACAAGTTTTAGAAAATCTACTGTCAAAAAAGAAAAACCTCTTATCCAGCATCCTATTGATTCTCAAGTTGTGATGAGTGAGTTTCCAGCGGCTCAGCCGTTGTATGATGAACGATCTTTGAATTTGTCCGAGAAGGAAGTACTGGATCTCTTTGAAAAAATGATGGTAAGTTAGACCTCCTGATTTTGTTGTAATTTTAAAATGCATGTGCCCAGAATGGTACTGGGTTTTAAGTAGGGCTGTTTGTGTAGACTGTGTTTATATTGTATAAAGGAGAGACCAGAAACTTGTCGATACAACAGAACTGTTTTCAAAAGTATCTGTTTTTTTGTCTATCTCTTCTACTGTGAGCTCCTAAAAGCGGGGGGACTGTCTTATTTATTTTTGTTCTCTAGTATTCAGTAGTCTGTGGCACACTGAATCAATTTTTTTAACTACCTAATTTATGTTTCTATAAAGGCAAACAGGCCTAAGTCCACTTTTCTGAAAACAATATAAGGTATCTTGTTAGGTATATGAAATAGAGTTGGGAGGACAGAGTATAAAAACAAAAAACAAAACAACAGTAGAGGGGACAGAGGAATTAACTCCTCCAAGTTTGTTCTATTATCAACAGTCATACCACCTGTATTTTCTAGTATGCTCCTTATATTTTGTAACTTGTGGTCTAGATTATTTCTTATATTAGATAATAAATATAATATGTTGATTATTCAGCAGTTTATACTAAGAGAGGGGAGAGATGAGGCATCAGGCCATCTTGGATTGGTTTGCTTGATCAGCGAAGTGGAGATCCAGATTCATGATTCATTAACTTCTAATTCTATTCCACTTATTATGGCAGATTTGTGTGTGTGTGTGTGAATCTCTATTCACAAGAGTTTCAAAGATCTCCTTACCTATACCAAAATAAGAGGTTAAGAATACTGGAAATCTTCTACTCTGCCCATTATGGAACATCCTGTTACCACCCCGCCCCCAACCCCACTAGTCGTTGAAAGTTGTTGAATGAATACAAATTCTCTTTCTCTTTAAACTTTTCCTTTATCGTTCCTTTTCTCTAGCCAGAGCTGGCATCCAGCTTTTTCCTTGTCATCAGTCCTGACATTCCCATTCTTTTCAGCCTTTCCTCCTAGTCCTATGGTACACCCTTCTTCCTGCTGCTCCTTCTATGCCGTGCTCTTGGAACGGTCTTTCAACAACCCAGTCTCTTGTAAAGTCTGTTATCTGCTGACCGACTTTGATGATGATAGCATCATCATCACCTTTTGACCTTTCCCTTGCTTTTCATTTTGGTGATTTCAACTATTACGTTGATGATATTGGCATCGCATTTTTGCCTTTAGTTCCTTGGTTTCCTGAACTCTGACCTTTGCATCTATGTATTTAGCTAATTATAGGCATGACTACACCTTGGACTGTGTCATTCTTTGGAATGATTCCACCTCTGAGATCTTTAGCTCTAAAACTCTTCTCGGAAGCTAAACAACCTATATTACCTTTTCCAGGCCCTTAATTTTACAGAGTGTGTTTGTGTAATGGTTAAGAGCTTGGACTTTGGGGTCATTCACACTTGAGTTTGAGTTCTGGCTCTGCCATCAATCACATTACCCTGTGAAGGTGATATATCCTCTCTACACTTTATTTTCCGTAACTGTAACAAAGGTGTAAGAGGGTCTAGCTCATGTGATTATTTTTAGGATTAAAGGAGATGATATTCCTAGAATAGTGCCTGGCATAAAGCTTTCCATAAAAATAATTTCATAAATGTTTGTTGCATTTCCTTCCTTTAACAAATAAAGCTCTGTTCTTTCTTCAGTTGCCAATATTTCCCAGTCACCTAGACTGCCCCTCAATTTGGAACTCCATTGTCTTATCTTAATCACTCCAAACCAACAACAACAGAAACAAACATTCTTTGGCAGTAATCAAACTTTTTAATCTTTTTTTAAACTCTTCTTCTCTTCACTCAAACTTCACTCAAATGATACTTATTCCTTTAATCTGCTGACCAATTGGTTACTCATTTTTGCAGTAGTGAAATAGTTCTTTGAGTTCATCAGTGGCATTGCCATACTCCAGTTCACTTTAGCTCAACACTTACGAGCCATCTTCCACACCATTCATTTTCTCAGTCCCTTCTAATTGCTTTCCAAATCCCATTGGTTCTGCTTTTGCAATGACTTTTACATGTTTCCTCAGCTGTCCTCCAGCTGCTCTTGTCCTACTTTAGACAGTATCCCTCTCTGGCTTTTTCTCGTGGGCTACAAAAATAGCCTCCTCTCTGGTCTCCCTCTTGTCCTCCAGGTTTTGCCTGTTCTAATCCAGTGGTGCTCTATTCATGATTCTGAAACAGATTTCTTTTCCAAAGCTCCAAGTAGGCCCTTCTGTTTTCACACAGTCATCTTATACGTCCCTACTCCATTCCCTCCACTGTGCTTCTGGTTGACTGTTTCACACCTTTACTTTGCTACTCAGTCCTCAGAACTCTTACCCATCTTTACGCTCTGCTGATGACCTTGCTGCTTAATTTACTGAGCAAACTGAAGTGATCAGAAGAGAACTTCCACAGACTCTCACCACCACATCTACCGAAGTTTGAGTATCTGCAGTCTTGCTACCTGTCACCATAGATGAAGTTTTCATTTTTCAATCCTTCGTTTGTGTACGAGGTTCCATTCCTTTAGACCCACTCAGGGACATCGCTCCAATCATTTTCTCCTCTCTCCTCTGCCTTTCCCAGCAGCGTACAGACATGCTATCTCACTTTACAACTGTTTCATGACCTTATCTCCCTTGCCTGCTACTGCTCTCTTTTTACTCTCCTTTGAAGCAAAACACCTCCTAATAATTTTGTTTATATTCACTGCTTCTGATTTATTTCACCTTACTTTCTCTCTTAAACTCACTCTAGCTAGGCTTCCATCCCACCATTCTGTCAAAATGGCTCTTATCAGTGTCACCAGAGATCTTTATGCTACTGAGTCCCATGTTCAGTTCTCAGCTCTCATCTTAACCGACCTGTCAGCAGCATTTGATGCAGTTGGTCATAAATCGCACCCCCCCCCCCCATTTATTTGGTTCTCCTCCTACCTTACCTCTTTGGCGGCCGCTTTTGAGTCTTCTTTTTTTTTTTTTTTTTTTAATTTATTTATTTATTTATTTATTTTTTGGGGGGGTACACCAGGTTCAATCATCCGTTTTTATACACATATCCCCATCTTCCCTCCCTTCCTTGACTCTCCCCCCCCCAAGCCCCCCCCACCCTCCCCGCCCCAGTCCTCAAAGGCATCTTCCATCCTCGAGTTGGACTCCCTTTGTTATACAACAACTTCCCACTGACTATTTTACAGTTGGTAGTATATATATGTCTGTGTTACTCTCTCGCTTCATCTCAGTTTCCCCTTCACCCCCCGCCCCCTCCCATACCTCGAGTTCTCCAGTCCATTCTCTGTATCTGCATCCTTGTTCTGGTCACTGAGTCCAACAGTACCATTTTTAGATTCCGTATATGTGAGTTAGCTGATTTTTGTTTTTTCCATGTCCTGGCTATTGTAAAGAGTGCTGCAATAAACATTATGGTACAAGTTTCTTTTGGGATTATGGTTTTCTTTGGGTATATGCCCAGGAGTGGGATGACTGGATCATATGGTAGTTCTATTTGTAGTTTTTTAAGGAACCTCCAAATTGTTTTCCATAGTGGCTGTACCAACTTACAGTCCCACCAACAGTGCAGGAGAGTTCCCTTTTCTCCACACCCTCTCCAACATTTGTGGTTTCCAGACTTTGTGATGATGGCTATTCTGATGGGTGTGAGGTGATACCTCATTGTGGCTTTGACTTGCATTTCTCTGATGATGAGTGATGTTGAGCATCTTTTCATGTGTCTGTTGGCCATCTGTATGTCTTCTTTGGAGAAATGTCTATTTAGGTCTTCTGCCCATTTGTGGATTGGGTTATTTGCTTTTTTGGTATGAAGCTGCATGAGCTGCTTGTATATTTTGGAGGTTAATCCTTTGTCCGTTGTTTCATAGGCAATTATTTTTTCCCATTCTGAGGGTTGCCTTTTAGTCTTGTTTATGGTTTCTTTTGCTGTGCAAAAGCTTTTAAGTTTCATGAGGTCCCATTCATTTATTCTTGATTTTATTTCCATGATTCTAGGAGGTGGGTCAAAAAGGATGTTGCTTTGATGTATGTCAAAGAGTGTTCTGCCTATGTTTTCCTCTAGGAGTTTTATAGTGTCTGGCCTTACATGTAGGTCTTTAATCCATTTGGAGTTTATTTTTGTGTATGGTGTTAGGAAGTGTTCTAATTTCATTCTTTTACATGTTGCTGTCCAATTTTCCCAGCACCACTTATTGAAGAGGCTGTCTTTTTTCCATTGTATACTCGTGCCTCCTTTGTCAAAGATAAGGTGCCCATATGTGTTTGGGCTTACTTCTGAGTTCTCTATTCTATTCCATTGATCTTCCTTTCTATTTTTTTTTTTTTTTTTTTTGCTGATTCCTTTTTATATCCTCAACCTTTAAGTGTTGGAGAGGTCCAGGGACCAGTCCTTGGACATCTTCTCTTCTCTATCTACACTATCTTCTTTTGTGATTGCAACCAGTACTGTGGCTTTACCTTCCATTAGTATACTCACAATTCTCAAATTTGTCTACAGCCTAGTCCTTGTGTCTGAACTCCAAACTCTCATAAGCAAACTTCGTAATCGACATCTTCCTCTGGATGGTCAGTAGACTTCTCAAAAGTAACATATCCAAAACCAAACTGTTGATATTCCCCTCCCAACCTATTCCTCCCACTGTCCTCCCCTTCTCAGTTGATGGTATATCCATCTGTCCAGTTACTCAGGCCTAAAACTTTGGAATTGTTCTTGACAGCTCTCTCTCATGTTCCACATTCAGTTCACTAGGAACCCCATGTGCTCTCCCTTCAAAGTTAGGTACTTGCAAGAGCTGACCATTTCTTACCACCTTCACTGGTCGCACATTGGTTGAAGCCTCACCTAGGCTGCTACAACTTTCCTCTTTATTTATTTATTTTTTTTGGCACACGAGCTTAGTTGCTCCGCGGCATATGGGATCTTCCTGGAGCTGGGATCGAACCCGTGACCTCTGGCAGGTGGATTCTTAACCACTGCGCCACCTAGGAAGCCCCAACTTTCCTCTTTAAATGTGTTATGTTTTTAAAAAGATTTGCTTGTGGATTCATACATGTGACTTAAAGAAAGATCAACTTGGTGCCACATTTTCCCTAATGAGAATTTTTCTTGCCCTGGGAATGTTGGAAGAGGAAATCAGAGAATTATGGTTTGCTTAAAAGTAACAACGAAAGGTCAATAAAAAACTTTTTAAGGGTTTTACCTCTTTTTTGAGAGGAGGCTACTTGTGCACTGAACTTTATGTATTTTCGTTATTATCTTTAGTTTGTCTGTAATCAGGTTAAGTGAACAAGTTATTTTTACGAATTATAGCTTTCATTTACTGTGCACTTTTGGGGCCGGCATGTAACTGAACAGTTCACATGTATTATTTCAGCTGATCTTTGTGACAGTGCTGCAAATTAGGCAATATAGTTATACTCCATTTTTCAGAAAAGGAAATTAAGCCTTAGAGAGAGGCTAAAGAAACTGGTTCTGTAACTTGCCTAAGCTAATAAGGGGCTGAGCTCGAACTTAAATTTAGATACATGAAAATCTAAAAAATTGGCATTTTGGTAATCTCTATCTTTAATAATGTTTCATTTAAGCTAAATATAAAATTAATACATTTTTCTTGGTATATTCAGTGGAAGTAGAAGGCAACTTTGAGGTACATTGCCTCACAGGTAAAACCAGCTTGGGATGGATTGTTTCCTATTGATCATGGAAAGTTGTCTTTTCACAACTTATTGCTTTTTACAGAGCATGAATTGAAAAAAAAAGAGGCCTACAACTTAGTTAAGGAAGACTCTTAAAATGCCCTTTTCAAAGTTGATTGGGAGAAGACACAGTCGTTATCTTTCTAAAACTCTGAAGTAGTTTTCCAGATATGAAATTGTCCTTTTTTATTTCATTCTTTGCAGGCATCCTTCTGTATACAAATAATGTAATAGATGTTCTTGTCCTACTTGTTGGCTATTGTGACAATCTTGTCTCTCTTGATTCTCATCCTTCATTGTGCTGTTCCTGTTATGAGATTTTTTACACTTTAGAGACTACAAATGTTCAGACCATTGGGCATAAACACCTTGTATGTGTTTTAGGATAACATACCTTGAGGCGTGAAACATTTAAAATAATTACATAAAATACACAACAGTATAGACGGTAATAGAGTATGAAATACCTGACAAGAAATATATTGCGTGAAAATTGCTAATATAACTTATTATTTGGAATTTCTGGGTGATGATATATTTTGGTGAAGCTTTTGGTGAAAGGCTTAAATAATGAAAGGCAATATTCAAATCCTCTATTACTCTGATAATTAACACTTTTGTTATGTCCGAGGATCATATTTGCTGTTCTCCCTGTACAGGTTTGTAGGTGTAGATGATAGGGCAATGTTGGACTCAATCTGAAATTACTACAGATTTTTTAAAAAGTATTCTTTTATTTGATTACTGTAACTTGTATTTCACTACTAACAGCTCAGTTAAAAAATCACTTGACACTTTATAGCCAAGTATTGGGTTGGCCAAAAAGTTCGTTTGGATTTGTCCATAAGATGTTACGGAAATACCCGAACGAATTTTTTGGCCAATCCGATAAAATCCTGGAACCAGTCCAGTTAACTGAAAGATCCGAATGATTACGTCTTACTTTACTAGTGAGTTAGTAGATTACTAGCGTTCCATTGGCACTGACGTCTGTTCTACGCATTGATATGCTACTTTTCATATCGTGGCTGCTCAAGGAGACAAGTAGAGGCAGATCTTCTGAGTAATGGTGTCAGTGGCTATTGCTGACAGATGTAAAGCTCCAAATTTGAAACTTTTAGATGATTGCTGATTTCATAGAACACACACTATTTATTAGCAATGTGTCTTTAATAGTTTGTAAAACTGGATTTTGTACTTGGAGTGTGGTCACTGCCTATTAATTAAAATTTAGAAAGCGGTTCTTTTGTTAAAACTTTCAGAAGTGGAAAAAAACCCTGCGCTTGTTTTATATGATTTTTATAATTACCTGCATGCAGTAAATTATATTTGCTCTTTAAGATTCCTGTTTCACCCAGTCGTGTTTTCAAATCTTCCACAGGTGTGTAAAGGTAGTAGGACCAAAGCAACAATACTGCTTCCACATTTTTGGGAGGGTAACTTTGAAAGGTGACTGAACTATTGTAATATTACATATCACCTTTAACTCCAAATTCAGATTTGAATGAGGTTCCTGTTCATCACCTTTCTCATGTTCATCAGAGACATTTTGTATTGCCTCTAATTAGGACTGGTGCAGTATCTCCTCCCTTCCACTTTAAATGTAAGGAAATTATTAATGCTGTAATCGAATAACTATTCAACCTGTTAAGGTATCATAGCCTTTGAGCTTACTGAGAATAACTGAACTGGTCTTTGTACATTGAGTATACTGCTTAAGGACTATTAAATGTTTAATAGGGATAGCTCATTTTTATCCAAACTGAATTAATGCAGTTAGAGCAAGGAGAGAAATGTGTCTGGATACTGTCCATTTCCTTTTGAATATTATTGCCCTTTTGTATGCAACTTTTTTTTTTTTTGCTTGGGGGATAGGGGATTTCCATTTTAAGCCTAAAAAAATAAACTTATGGAAATGTCTTGGAAGTTCAGGTTGGAATTTAGTTTCTTTTAGCTAGTACAAGGATCTATTAAGTGGAAGTCCAGCTTGCATTGGTCAGATTAGATTCTTATAGATATGTCAATAAGGACTGTGTTCTAATATAGGTAATTAAATAGTTTAATTGTATACAAAAGATGAAGCTAGTGATGATTTATGATTAATTTCTAGGCACAGTTCATTTCAACTTCAGTTATTAAAGACAATGTTTAATAAATGATTCTACACCAAATGTGATGTTTTATACTTTGTTTCTCTTCAGCAATTTACATTAATATATTTTGCATTTTGGGCATAATTTAATGATAGAACAGTTATATGCAATAAATACTAAATTATTTGTCCCATATTCCATATGGTAGAACTCTTATAAATAATCCCAAAGCTTTTCATTTTGTCCTCTCACTTTTGCCTTTTATCAATTTTGAGAGCCTCTTTGACTTTGGATCCCAGCTATTGTCCTTGTTTTCCCCTGACTGCTATCATGGGTTTCTTTCTCATCCAACACCAGCCTTTTAGGAGTTGGCTTGGATGAGAACCTTTTAGTGCTCTCAGCATAAGTAGTTTTAATTAAAGGTTAGGTTACCGTAAAATAAGTTATCGGTAACATAGGTCTTAGAATCTATAATAAGGTGTGGAAATAGTTTTCAGGAATGGCTGAATTCTTAGAAATTGTCTAGATAGCCTACTTTCAAGTTTTTACATTTATATTTCCAGTATCCTTACTCCATATCACTGGACTGAGAGAACACCAGCATCATTTCTAGTGATTTTATTTTCTTACACACACTCCCAAGTAAAGCATGTAAAGGAGGAGCAAAGCTTACCCTGTAAACAGGTCTCAAAGGTAACTAAATCTGGGTCACTTTTAAATTTCCTTCCCAAATATAATTCTCACCAGAGGTTCACAGGTGAGGGAGTAGTAGGATAGGAGCCCCAGGAAGAGAAATTAAAGGAACTGGGTTTACAAATTTACTCTGATTATAGCTGATAAACTTCACAATTCACTGCTTCTGTTCTTGGTTTGCACGTAGAAATGTTCCCTAAGATATTTTTTTCTGTTTGAAAAGTTCCACTGGTGTTTTCTGCCATGAAGGCATTTTCACAACTATGTATTGACATGCGTAGTGTGCCAGGTCGTGTGCTACGTGATGGAGGTACGCAGATTAATGCAGTTCCTCCCTTGCCCCCAGGGAGCTCAGAATTTAGTCAGGGAGACAAGCAAGTAAACACAGGATTTCCATGGTACTAGGACAGCTGTGAATAGGCTACTGTGAGTACTTAACCCAGCACAGGGGCTCAGGGAAGAAACAGAAAAGATCTGAATAAACTATGAAACCCAGTGTCACTTATGAATTTTCATTTTTTATTTTTCGACATTAAAGTGTTCTCAAAGTTTGAATGACTTAGCTCATCAAGGTCCAGTGCCTTCTATATGCCAGGTGCTGCTCTAAGCTCTGTGAAGAGAGAGAGCAGAGAACAACTCAAGAAAATCCCTACTGTCAAGTAGCTTATGTCCTGAGAGAGGTGATATAGCAGAACGTAAGGTGTAATTGTGGGGAAAAAAAAGCAAAGACAAATTTCTGTCATGGAGAAGTTTATTTGATAACTCTCTAGTGAATGCCAGATACTTTGTTAGGTGCAGGGGAGCATAAAGATGACAAAGACACTATCACTGCCTCTAGATTTTATTTTGTATGACGCCCAAGGTAAGAATAGTTTTTGTATTTGTAAATGGTTGCAGAAAATCAAAAGAAGACTGTTTCAGGGCACGTGAAAATATGTGAAATTCAGTGTTCATAAATACAGTTTTGTTGAATGCAGCCACAGCCATCTGTTTACATATTGTTGGCGACTCCTTTAGCACTGTAACTGCAGAGTTGGGTAGTTGTGACAAAGACCCTGTGACCCGCAAAGCCTAAAACGTTTACTGTCTGGCCCTTTACAGAAAAAGTGTCAACCTCTGGACTAGTGTAGTAGTCTCTAAACTTTTGGATTTCCTATACTGTTAGAAAAAATATATATATTTGAACAAGTAACCCCAATATGTTTTATTTAAAAAATATATACGTATATGTATGTACTAATGCTATGTATAAAATACACACATAGAAGAGAATGAGAAAAACATGCAACGAACGAGATTTTAAAATGATGTAAAATGAGTTTATCTTATTTATTAATGGTGCAAAAGCCTTTGCTGTCATGATTAATAACTTTTTAGTGAGAGCAATGTCAATGTGTCATTATTTTTTATGTCTTGTTTAAAAAAAAGAGACTAATTAGAAGGTTTAGTTCCAAATCCATTTTATTTTGATATTTGGTTTAATGTCTGTTACAGTCAAAACATAAATCTGACAACGATACATAGGTCCAAGTGGAACGAGAGCATCGTTAGCAACACTTATTAAATCATAGTATTAACTTTGCTCAGTCCAATCCATGAATGAAGCAAAGGTTTCCTGCTGAACCACGGCTAGTAAATTTCCATCTCCCTTAATGACGGTCAGTTGTTCTTGGAACTAATCTGAAGTGTTGCATTTTTGTATTTGAGAATAAATGGGTTCAAAATGGGCTTTAAAAAACGGGCTTCACTAGATGTCAGGGACATGGGCTTTTTGCATTTTTCCTTCCACATAGTTAACGTGTAGACCCCCGCCCCCATGTTTGTCTACCCACGTCCGCTGCAGACATTGTACCTAATACCCGGAAGAAGAAAGACGAGGTGAGTCATGCAAGGGTGAAGGAGACCCACCTGGCAGTTGGGTCGGCCAATGTGTGGCTTTTTCAATGAAGTTCATTTAAAAAGCAGTTACTTTCTCACCAGTCGTTAAACTGTTAAGGGATTACTTGTCCTTTTGTGAATGAAAAATGCCCAAGTCATGGAAAATTTCAGAAGTTTTAAAATACTTTGTCTTGAGATAGCTGGAGATCTCTCTGTAAGATACATGTTTTCATGTTCACTTCCTGTCTCATTTTAAAATATTGTGAATATTTTTCTGTTTTTGAAATGCTTTGCTTTTATAAAAAACAAAAAACAGCTACATTCTTGACTCTGCATACCACTCTGTGTATTTTGGTTTCAACTTCTTTCTTTCAATAGTTTGAATTTTATATGTGGGGTAACCTTCCTTACTCAGGAATGCTTCCCACTTACAGGTTTTTCATAAAACATCTTTTTATTAAATAAATCATTTATTTTGGCAATATGTTTTCTCTGTTAGATTGTTCCATTAGCAACTCAAAGAAAAGTAGTTTTTATATTTCATTATTGAAACAATCTAGCAAATAATATAAGCTGAGTTGTTTAAAAGAAAAAAAACAGCTGTATTTTCATTCAACTGTATGATAAACCTGCCACACTGAGTAATTTTTCTAATACTTGTTTTAGCAAATTTTCAGCAATGATTTCTATGTCTTCTGACAGTATATGCTGACAAAGGAATGTGTTTTTAGTTTACTGCCGTGTCGTTTTGCATGTATTATTTCAGCTGCTTCTACCAAGTGTTCCACCAGTGTAATGGCACCGTTTGTCTTTTGCTATTAAAGAAAGAAAACATTCAAAAGAGGCTTCTAAACATGTGTTGTTAAGTTTCCAAAATTTCACTAAGTACTGGATTACGTATCACATGATTCTAATTTGCTGAGAAAATCCAAAAAGCTTCCGTCATGTTCTAGATGTTTGGATTTTAAATGGTCTGCAAGTTTGAGGTAGCTTTATACTATCATTAGCTAATATTTTAAGGTGCAATATGTACATAAAGTGAGAGTCATCAATGATAATTGATATACATGCCTATTTCAGATAGTTACTGTAATAATTTTTAATCTTGTGAGACCAGCTTCTTATTAGCCTTATATTTTTGTTCCTTTTAACACATGATATGACTGATGAAAGGTTCAGACATATGAGTGGGTGATGTAACAGTCTAGTATTTTCTTGTTCCCCTGTACTTGCATTATTGGTATTATCTTATTATCCTCAATTTGTTGTCTTTGCAGGAATCTTTTAAAGCTGCTTTTTTATTTTGTTGTTCTTGTTATTTTGAGGATTGGCTTAGTTAAAACTAGGTAAAGTAGCCTGGGTCCACTTAACCAGGTACTTGTAAACTGCAGTACATTGCAGTACACTGATAGTGAAAAAATATGCATTGCAAATACTCCACTCTTCCCTTGAGATACCTCATGTACCATTTGGACCTACAATCCAGTGAGGGCTATTCTCATGTTAAATATTAAAGCTTATTTTATTGTATTTTGAATAAACATCAATATTTCACAAACCACAGCGGATCCTTTAAGTAATCTTTGAACTCTGGAAACCACTGGTTGAATGGTGAGCTCAGGATTAAGGATTCTGGAAGAGTGAAAATAATATTTGTGTTTCCTAATAGCTAAATAGACATTCCGAATTTACCTTCTTGATGGTGAAGAGGTGTATGTAGGTGTTCATAGTTGATGTCCTCCAGTAAGCCCTGAAAGCAGAAATAGCTGAAGACTTTTTGTGCAGTACTCAGTAACATTCACTTAATTTCATGCATTTTCCCCCCGGCCTTTGGCTGCATACTAATTGTAGAGATAATGTATTTGGACAATTTTTTTTCCTTTAACTTTGCTTTCCATCTAAGATTCTATATGTTATGTGGCTACAGTCTGTATAGGTAAACTTAACTGGATCATTTGAAGACATGAGGTAGTTGATTAATACCGGGTACAATTGACCAATTATTTACTTATATAGAAAAGTCCTGATGCTTTTATTGGAATTTTAAAAAGAAATGTCCTGTCCTTTCTAGTTCTAGTAGAGGAGTTATCTATAGAGCATATCTTTATATGAACATTTCTTTAGAAAATAATAAAGAAATAAATGTAAAAATCCATTAATTTATAATCTTAAGATAAAGATAACATTGCTTTTGATGCTGGGGTATATTTTTAGATACTAGGGTATCATTGGTTTATTCTCTTCAGGGGTGCAGGTCCCCTCAAGATAGAAGTTAAAGAATACTTGAATAATTACTGTTGAAAAGCAGAAGGAAGAGGGCAAGCATTTGATGGTGAAGTCAAGTTGAGTTTTAGAAACAGCGAGTGGAAAATCCATCCTTACACTGGGATCAATACATGTTGCAGAAACAGAAACAGTTACTTTATAGAAAATATATAGAAATTTATAGCAGCTGTATAGAAAAAAGGAGCAAATATTACTTCTTATAGAGGAGGAAAAGATGTAACAACATAAAGCGTTGACATTTACCTCTCATAAAGCAAGTGAGAAACAGTGGAAGGTTTAGGGAAATACAAAACGATGTTAGAAGATGAGAAAGTTTAAAAAATTATATCGTCACCTGTTTAAAGATTTACTGGGGGGTGGTGGTGAGTGGGAGAAGGAGAGAGAAAGAATGAGAATGAATGAATGAGAGTACAAATGAATGACTAGGCAGCTGGTTCAACTTTTCACCTCATTTGACTCTATTCCGTATATGGCTTCTCAGTTATAACTTTAAGAATACAATGTTTATTTGCTGAAGAAGTGAAGGAGTTTGTCTATAGTAGGAAAATTGCATCATGGCATGAGTGGTAGGAAAAAAAATGGTTTAGTGTTTACAAATATGGCTTGATAAAATACAGTGCAAATATTATAAGTGGTCAGTTATTTACTTCACCATTTTTTAAATTACAAAATACCGCATTCTTCTCACGTATTGTGGAAGTACTAACTAAATGTTAAATACACTAAAAGCTTGCTTTTGTGTTTTGATTACCATAAGAACTCAGTGTGTTTAACACTACCATATCTAAAATAGATGACCAACAAAGACCTGCTGTATAGCACAGGGAACTATACTCAATATCTTATAATAACCAATAATGGAAAAGAATCTGAAAAAGAATATATATATTTATATTATATTATATATATATAAAACTGAATCACTTTACTGTACACCTGAAACTTAACACAAGATTGTAAATCAACTATATTTCAATAAAAATTTAAGAACTCGGCATGTTTAGAAGTAGTTTCATATTCAATTACATTGTTTAGAATTAATATTGAATTATGAGCATTGCTCTGTTTAGTTTTATGATTGTATTATAAACCTGGAGTTAATGACTTGGAAGTATTAGCTGCCTAATTAGTAGTACGCTGCTTCTTTCTGTAAGAATAAAATGAGTCATTATGGTTTCCACTGTTCACGTGAATGGTACCTATTCCCAATCAACCTATGCAGCAGATTTATAGGTATAAAAAATGTTTGTGGCTGTAAAGCAAATTAAAATATTTAGAGAAAAGCTCCTAAATATCACAGCGGTTCAACAAATATTTATTAAATGCTTGGTGCATTCCAGGAATGCATATTCTTTGCTTGGGAATACAAAGAAAAAAGAACCCAGTTTCCGCCCTCAATTAGCTTATATTGATACAATAAAGGAAAATAATATGGAAGACTAGAATGAAGGTAGTCATTTCTAAATGAGGTACTTTGGGGGAAATCTGAAGAGCTAGCAGAAGTATATGAGTTAGCCTGATGTGGATTTGGGTGGAATGGGGTGGGATGAGATGGGGGTTAATAGAGGAAGAGGGTGCTGAAGTTGATAGCATTCTAGGCAGAGAGAACAGCATCGTGAATGAAGTAGTGGAAGTGTGTAACAGCGTAGTATATGTAGAAAACCTACAAACAAGCTTGCATTATTCAAACCTAAGGGGTATGATGAAAAGTGTTTAAAAAAAAAAAGGGTACAAATGAACTTATTTACAAAACAGGAGTAGAGTCACGGATGTGGAAGACAGGCTTATGATTACCAGGGGATGGAGTGGGGGAAGGATGAACTGGGAGATTGGGGTTGACATATACGCACTACTATGTATAAAATAGATAACTAATAAAAACCTGCTATATAGCACAGGGAACTCTACTCAATACTCTGTAATGGCCTCTAAGGGGAAAGAATCCAAAAAGAAAAAAAGGGTGGATATATGTATATGTATAACTGATTCCCTTTGCTGTACACCTGAGGCAAACACAACATGCAAATCAACTATACTCCCCAAAAAATAAATAAATAAATAGAGAGAGACTAGGGAAGTGATAATAGCACTAACAGCTAGCATTCTTTGACGGCTAGTTAATATACACGAGACTTAGGGTCATGATCACAATTAATCTTGACATTCCTCTGAGGTCTGTATTCTCCTTGTTGTCCTGCCTGCCTCAGTGATTCTACTCTGATAGCATGATCTTAGCAGCGTGTGCCGTTAAAAGTTGAGTTGGGGGTACATGGTAACGTAGAAATGTCACTGGAAGGAGAGCAGACTGTACCTGGAGACTACCAAAGGTGGCATCACCACACTCTTAGGCCTGGCTGTGAAGTGTACAAATACAGACACTCAGTGTTGTCACTTTCCACAGTTGATTCTACTTGGGGATGCAGATTCATGCGAACCACATTTGCAGGAGACTGTAATTTAATTAGAATGTTATGAGACAGTAGAGACATAGTCTAGCATACATGAGCAGTATTTAGGGGTTCTGATGGAAACAAACACAATATGAGTCAGCAGAATGCTGTACTTGCCAATAAAGTCATAAAATAAAAGGCTGAATTAATAGAGGTGTAGTATTTCAAGATGAAGGATGTGGAATTCGTTTCCTTCCTTGGATTTATCAAACCATGGAGTATTTGAGGGAGATGCTGAGCCATGTCACGTGAAGAGAAGTTGAAACTGGTAGGTGTCCTTTAGCCTGAAGGAGAGAATGTTGCCTTCATGTAACAATTGCATGTTCCTTTAGTTTATTCCCTCCGTCCAATCTGACTACCATCTCTCTTAGTTCGGACTCTTATCACTAGTTACTTGAATTACTTCAGTAGCGCAAATTATTAAACATGAGAGAATTCATTCTGGCTAATTTAAATAGAATACACACACACACGTGTCTGTACGTATATATATTAAGAGATATGAATTAGGAGGGTTGCAAAACAGGCTTCAGGTAATATTAGTATGGGAATAACTTCCACAACCTCACAATTGAAATATCTGATGAAGGAACTGTTGCCGCCCCAGAACCACTTTGTCAAACTGTCGTGATGAAAAAGATGTGTGTGCCGCCATCAATTCCATAACCATGTCACCTCTGCTGCCACCCGTACCAGCAAAACAGATGGCTTACTCGTGGCTTGGTTCCTTAACATAGTTCTGAATCTGTATACCTCCTGTGCATGCATTTCATCGGTGGAAACTAAGCCACCTATCTGTACTCTAGTTATCAGGGAGACTGACAAATATGGTTTTTATGAAATCTTCCTTGGTGGGGCTGACACTGGGCGGGTGTTTAAAATGTACAGGGCATGTTCAAGTGCTTGTGGGCAGCCAACCATGACGGAAGCCCACTGTGGTCTGGTAGCTCGTCTCCTGGCCTTCACTCAGATTTTTCTCATTCTTCAAGACCCAAATCCTGATGAAGGCTTCTTTGCTGACCTTCCCATCTGTCCTCTGTGTTCTCAGAACATCTACGTGCCTCTGTTACAATGATTTGTTTGCATATCTGTCTTCCCTACTAGACCATGAATCGTTTATTTTTATTTATTTAACAGACTAATATAGCATTTACTAAGTATCAGGCTTGTTCTAAGTACTTCACAAATAACTCATTTAACTTGCGGGCTCAAGCACTCTTTCAAATTTGCATTCCCTACCCAGCCTAGCATAGTGCGTGGTGCATGGCACGTGTTCAGTAAATAAGTGATTTAAAATTTAGAAAGTAGAGAAGAAAAAATAACAACACAGTCTTGCCACCTTCACATGATACTAGCATGTTGTTGTACGTATTAAAGATCCAGTCCTCCAAAGAAAAACTTGGCAAACATTAAACTGCCCTATAATGGGATGGGCTGCATGTGAAGGTAGTGAGTTCCCTGTTAGTTGAAGTCGACACAGAACATAGATGAGTATCTGTGGACTTTATAAAGTGCTATCCGACCTCATTTCTTTGGTTCTACTTTGATTCAACAATGCTAGATCTAGTCGTTGAGAGAGAAAGAGAGCCTGCCTTCAAGTAAGTCATTAACAAGCGGGATATACAAATGAGAAATAAGCAGATAAGATGGGAAAGGTAAAGAGGTAGAAACAGTGATAGAGGTGGTTGGGAAGTGGAGTCAGGTATATATACACAAAATTTATAGGTATTGATTGTGAATTAATCATCACAGGAGTCACTTTAGTGGCTGCAACTTAGATCATGAGATTCTTGCTGTCGTAGAAGTTACTATTCAATAGATAGATGCAGTTTGATTATGTTTTATGTATCCTTTGTTTTCCCCGCACATTCTCACATGTGAATCTCTAAAATAATTTTAGTATTTTTCTTTTTTTGCCCATTAGTTTACTTGATTAAAAATAGTAACGGTTGGAATTACTAAGCAAGTAAAGGGATAAAAATACTGATTTCTTTTTCTTTTTTGAAAAAAATGAGATACCATCCAGATGCCATAAAATTCATCCTCTTAAAGTACACAGTTCAATGTGTGTTTTTTCATATATTCAGAGTTGTGCAACCATCACAACAACCACTTTTAGAACATTTTTATCACCCCCCCCAAAGAAATACCATACCTGTCGGCAGTCACACCCTAATTCTCCCCCCTCCACCCCCCCCTTATCCTGCCCCTGATGACCACTGATCTGCTTTCTGTCTCTATAGATTTGCCTATTCTGGATATTTAATATAAATGGGATCTTACGTGGCCTTTTGTGACTGGCTTCTTTCATTAGCGTAGTTTGATTTCAAGGTTCATCCATGGTATAGCATGTATCAGTACTTCATTCCTCTTTGTGGCTGAATAATATTCTGTTGCATGGACATATGACATTTGTTTATCCATTCATCACTTGATCGACATTTGGATTGTTTCCACTCTGATGCTGCTGCTATGAACATTCATGTACAAGTTTTTGTGTGAACAGATGTTTTTCATTTCTCTTGGGTGTAAGCTGAGTCATGTGGTAACTCTAAGTATACCTTTAAAAAAATTTTTTTTTATTATTATTTTTAAGTATAACTTTTTGAGGAACTGCTAGACTGTTTTCCAAAGTGGCTGCATCATTTCACATTCTCACCAGCAGTGTGTAAGGATTCCACTTTCTCCACACCCTCACCAACAATTGTTATTATCTTTTCTGTCACAGCCATCCTGGTGGGAGTGAAGTGGTATCTCACTGTGGTTTTGATTTGCATTTCCCTGATGAATAATGATGTTGAACATGATGTGCTTATTGGCCATTTGTATATCTTCTTTAGAGAAATGTCCATTCAGATCCTTTGCCCACTTGTATTTGGGTTGTCTTTTTAGTGTTGACTTGTAAGGCTTTTTATAATTTGTATACAAGCCCCTTATCAGACATATGACTTGTCAACATTCTGTAAGGTTGTCTTTTCATTTGATGTTGCTTTTGGAAGCATAGTCCTTTCCAAGTTGGTTTTGTGACCCTTCAAGAGTGTCTTAATATGTATGTTTGAAACATGAGTTTCCAAATGAAGAAAAATAATTTGTCTAGTGAGAAAGTTATGCATGTGTTTGTATCACAATATAAGGGAAGATTTCCAATCAAATTAAAGCTTATTGAACCTCAAAACAATGTGTTGTAACCATATTTTTCTCTACAGTGAGTGGTTTTTGTTATCCCAATACAGGTAACTATGTTTCTGATTTTTTTCCCCCAAATTCAGCAACTTCTCATGAATCTTTCTTCAGTGACATATTGTAGATATATATTTCCTGTTAATTTACAAATTATATTTGCTCTTCTAGGTAATAATGAACCTAAGGGAACATATGCCAAATAGTAGTTTATCTGTTTATTTTTGCTATCAGTGTAAATAAATAGCCTTGCTAAGGCTGTATGATATATAGCTATGCAATAAGCTGCCAATTTATTCTGTGGAATAGTTAAATTTTTTTTTCTTTCTGCTCATTTGTTGAGTAGGTAGTGATATGAACCATGAATGTATGGTAAAATTTATGCAGGATTATGATATATAGAGTGAAAAATAATAGTGAAGGAGCCAGAAAAATGATGGTTGTTAAGTCATAGCATGACTTACTATTTTTAAGACAGAAAATATTAATTTTTTTTCTTTTTTTAAAATTTATTTAATTGAGGTATAGTTGATTTACTATGTTGTGTTAATGTGTGCTATACAGCAAACTGATTCAGTCATACATACATATATATATATATTCTTTTTCTTATTCTTTTCCATTATGGTTTATTACAGGATATTGAATATAGTTCCCTGTGCTATACAGTAGGATCTTGTTGTTTAATATTTACTGATCACTTTTGAATTTGCTAATGCTCACAATAAATGTTATTTTTAACAGGAGGACATGAACCTTAATGAAGAGCGAAAAGCTCCTTTACGAAACAAAGATTTTACCACCAAGCGTGAGATGGTCGTCCAGTATATTTCTGCTACTGCCAAATCTGTAAGTAGTGAGACTCTCCTGGCATCCATCTAATAAGCTTAGCGTTATCTGCTTAAAGAGAAACAAACCTCAGATCTCCAAGTTCTTGCCTCAGTGTACTTATATAGGCTTCGTAAAAGAAGCATATACATGTACTTTAATACATTTCTTATATATTTCAAAACTGTTCTTAATTAGAGAGACTTCCATTCTTATAAACAAGACAGAATAAGGATAGGGGGCTCTGAGTTAATCCTGTAAGTTTTGGCGCCAAGGTTTTGTGCACTTACTAACAACTGACAGTAATTTACAGGTATTCCACTTAATATGCAGTTTGTTACATGAACATTTCAGATTTTGAGGGAGAAGGCACAAACATAGCCTAGTGACAAGATTTAACCAAGTTTACATTAAAGCTATATGTCTGGTATCTGCCTGCATGGCATTTTTAGCAATGTTTTTAATAAGCAGTTTTGGTTTTTCTCATTATTTTTTGTCATGCTACCTACATAAGCTACCTCATAATTGTTATTGTACAGCTTAATTTAACATAAAGAAGGCTATTTAATAGGAGCTTTAATGAAATCTGTGCGAGTCTGAAAAGACTTGAAAGTAGGGTTCATTGAAAGAACTTGTCTTCGGCAGGAAAAACTTTGTGTTTTAATGGAATGTGTTGTTTTGTTCATTTCCTAAGGAACTTCCAAAAATAGTCTTCAGGTTTGATTTACTTTTGTAGGAAAAAATGTATTTTTTGAAATGGTGAAGGGTATCTTTTACATTTCTGTAAAGAAGAAGCTTTTCACATTTAGAGTTCATAAAATCACTATGTAAGTTTGTATATATTATAAACGTGTATATGTATATATGTATGAATACACACACACACACACAAGCACACAGTGATTTTATGTTTGTGTGATATGTATATTACACATGTGCATTTACATTTAAGACATAACATATTTTAAATTTAAAAAGTTGACCAGTGAATACAATAGTTCTTCATTGGAAAAATATGTTCTAAAATTATTTGGCTATCCTATTAATGCTATTTCAGTACAGTAATTGCAGTGGCAATTACTGATGCATTTTGCCCTGAATTCTACAATTGTATTGATTCCATATTGTACTTTAAGCAAGCTGAATCTGAATGCTGAACTATTTAAACATAACGCATTGCAGCTCTGCCAGAGCAGAGCAACAGCATGTTTTTTAATTTGCTTATGGTATCCAAGGGCAGAAATATGTTTCAAGTGATAAGTGAAATTTGCCATGAGCATCGTTTTCAATAGAATTAGGTGAGGTATAGGATTTTACTTTGAAATTCTGATGAATCTCTTCTCATTTTTGCACTCAACTTATTGTTCACAGTAAAATGCTTTAGGACATGCAGGGTGTACATTCAGTGTTATTTTTCAAATACCCAAAGGCAAATACACTAGTAAATCTATAGAGCTAAATCTGAGTGCAAAGTACAGATAATAATATATGAATAATTTTGTGGTGTTTTTAATGACAAGAGTTCATTAGTGTCTCTGGCTCATTTGTTGTTCTTGTTTGTGTAAGTGGGACTGAATATAATGAAGATTGTATGAAGCTCTTACTCCTTAATCTTTTGATTTTGACTCTATCTCTATGTAGAGCTTGTTTTCACTTATCCTCACGTTGTTTCCTCTTCAACTGACCAAAGAAATGCCCACTTTAATTTATATACTCATTTTTCAGATTAAAATGCTAAACTTTCGGTAAATGTTAGATGAGCTCTCTTGAATTGCTTTATTTAAAAGATGGAAATTGAATGTTTCTCAAAAGACATGAAAATTCTATGTTTAAGGCGTTAGGCTCAAAATCAGTACTATAACTATTTAGTATGTGATCCTTATTTGTTTCCTTTAGCACACATAGGAGCAGCTGACATGTGTACAGAACTTTCATTAGAGATCAAAGGTTATACATTTTATTTGCTAATATTTTTCATGGGCCACACATTATGATGAAAGAAAGCCTGTTGATATTATGATGAAAGAAAGCATGTTTTAAATTTAAGCTTTCTCACTTTGGGGAGACGTTCATTAGTGCTGTGTTTTCTGTGGCGAAAACAAAGAAAACTGCATATGTGATTTCCTTTTGAAGGTGAGAGGGATGCCATTCAGTGACAAACCATCCTCTCATCTTTTGACCTTTTCGTGATCATGACAATAAAATTTGCATAAATTGTAACCTAACCTATGGCCATTTACCTATGTGTAACCAAGGTTTCCATCCTGCTGTCTTTTATTAGGCTTTAGTTATGCTTTGCATGTCATACTTTTTTTTTAAAGCTCTTTATTGGAATATAATTGCTTTACACTCTTGTACCACCAGCTTTTGAGGTACACCAAAGTGAATCAGCTGTATTTATACATATATCCCCATATCCCCTCCCTCCCGCAACTCCCTCTTACCGTCCGTGTCCTGGCCCTCTAAGGCATCACCCATCATCGAGTTGATCTCCGTTTGTGTCATACCTTTTTATGCTTACTTTTTCATTATATTGATACACTAGTTAAAAATGTTTCCACATGTAAATTAGATGCGATTGTAGTCACTTCTTTATGAAAATGCTTTACGAGTAGTCAAAACTTTCATCATGAAGTGAAAGCAAAATTAAGGACTAGAGTCCCTGGTGGAAAAATGTTTATATTCATACGTAAAATGTGTGAAAATTATAGTTAAATTTAAACATAAATTGTACATTTCCCCCTTTAACACCCGCATTAGTCATTTTGTATGGAATTGAAAAACAAATAAAATATGAGCTCAGTAAGAGATGTCCGTCATTCTCCTGGGTTCGTGGCTAAGGACAGTAAAGCAAGATGAAACTAACACACAGGTTTGGACTTGAAACCTGTTTCTAAAGCAAAGGAGAGTCTTTTGTTGTGTGATTGACTATGCCAAAATTAGTCTGGAATAAGAGAATATAAAGGAAATTAAAAGATAAGGATGAAAACTATTGCTTAGTTTTTTCCTCTTCAAGTTCCATAATAGAGAATGTTAAGTTGTGTGAATGAGAAGGAAAAAGTAGCTTGAGTAACTCTGTCAGTGATGAATGGGCTTTAAGTAAGGGAGTGGAAAAGAGCCTCTTCTCTGCTGGAGCTGGGCTCATTTGCTCATTGTAGCAAGTGCGGTTATGGACCTGATCTAGCTGATCTAGGGTATATGTGTAGATAATTTGGCCACAGATAATCTGGAAGAGTCTTTGTTTTCAAAACACCAACATATGTTTTCAGAAACAGAAAACCAGCTTTGTTCATATTGTAACATTGTCATACCAATTTATAATCCTGAGAGGCACAAGACATCAGTGATTTAGAGCAGCAGTCCTCAACCTTTTTGGCATCAGGGACCGGTTTCGTGGAAGACAGTTTTTCCACGGTTGGCAGGGGGATGGTTCAGGCAATAATACCAGCAAAGGGGAGTGGCAGATGAAGCTCTGCCCGCTGTGTGCCCGGTTCCTAACAGGCTGCAGACCATTAGTCGTCCGGTCCGGGGGTGGGGACCCCCGGTTTAGAGGGAATCTTACATGTTATATTTAAACAGCCTATGTAGACGTTTATGAGGAAAAATTAGTCACTGAAATCCTAACATCAGTTTGCCAGTTATCAGTGTCCTTATGAGAATATTAAGAAACTAGTTTATTTCTAACTTAAATCACAGTCTTTGAAGTTGAGATTTAAAAATATGTAAAATTATATTTTTATGACGTTACATTGAAAGGTATCATTGATTTAAACTCTCAATAGGAAATAACTTAAGATAGTGATACCAAATACATCTATAAATTTTTTTAGGTTGACCCATATAACAAGCAGTTGAGAATTGTAGTGTGTATACACATATTAATGTATGTGTGTATACGTATGTTAATATATGTGTGTATACATTAATATACACACATACATTATTGTAGGTATGGTGTATACATATATTAATGTGTGTATACATATATTAATGGTTTTGCCTTTGCCATTATCAGATACTTTCTTTCTCAGGTATTTTCCAGGCATCACCTAGATATGGTGAAACAATTGAACCCAAACATGACCAAACCCGTTTCTTTTAGCTTTCCTTGACTCATTTAATCTGTTTGCTATATGTGCTTTAGCTAAATGCAGTCATTTTGCAATCAGAATGAATCATTAAATGGGCCGTATTCTGGCCGTTTCACTGAGTACAGACCTGCCTTAATTGTTAAGACAGGCTTGCATTCTTTTTTTAGTTTCATGTGTGTGCTAAATAAACAAGGGACAAATAAGACCTCTGTCTTTTTGGCGGGAGGAAATAATTTAGGTCAATAGCATATCTTTCAATTCAGAAGATGGTTAATGGCACCACAGAGGCTTTTATTCAACTAAATAATCACTGCCTGTAAATAGTCTGTGGAATGAATATTTAAGAAAGCTGCTTCTCTCGTTGGAGACTCATGGATTCCTCTGAAATAATTTAGTGGGAAACTGTCATTATCTTTTTGTACCTTGTAGTCCTTGTAGTATCCTGTTAAACTTAGAATTCTTATTGGGATTTCAATTATATTCGATTTTTATCTTTAAAGTACTATCTGAAAAGCAGAACACATATAGATAATAACTGCTATCTGATTAATGGTTTTAGATTGTGGATTAGCTTTTTTTTTGAACATTGCTTGATATTCAAGTGTAGGAATCTGATAACAATGATTTATATTGGATTTTAGCATAAAATTATTTTTAAGACTATGATTTTACTTCTTGCTTTCTTCAACACAGATTCTCAGAAATTCTCTTTTCTCTTAACCATTAGAAAAGCTCAGTTGAGGTTATAATTTTTGAACTGTTTCCTCCTTATGAATAACTGTGTTTAAATACAAACTACTTCTTTGTCTTCACATTATATAGAAAACTGTGCTCTTATAATAAAACTGCCAGGATGACCTAGAAAACTAGAATCATAAGCAATCTATCAGCTTTGTAATTTTCAAGTATAATATAAAACAATATTTTAAACCTTAAATTCATAACAATATAAAATATTCCAGTTTTCAACCTAAAGTTTATTTATTAACTTAATGCATGACTTTAAATGCAACATTTATATTCTAAAATACCTAATTTCAACCTTAATAGTATACCTGTTAAAACAAGGAAAGAGAAAAAAGAAAAGCAATATTTGGAAAAAATTCTATTTTCTCATATAATTTTTTGAGGGGTTGTGGGCTGATAAAATATCTGATGCCTGATTACACTTAATCTTGCATTACTTGATATTTAGACTGCACTAGCTGAGAAGCCCGTTACAGAAAAAAAAAAATCCTCAAATTATAATAATCTTTTATTTGGGAATCTTTATTCTGCAGACTTTACACATTTTTGAAATATGATAGAAATAAATACTGATATATTTGTCTTGGCCTCTAGATCTAAACTATTAAAAGTATACATACGGGTAGCTATTTACTAATTTACTAAACACTTAACTTCTGTGAAAAGCTTCTGATTACTAATACTGTTGCTGTTTGTTTTTTTTTACACCATAACCACTCTCCGTTGACCACTGCATGCAGATAGTTGGAAGTAAAGTTACGGTGAGTACAAAAGATGTGTTTTACCCTTAGATGTGAATTTGTGCTTTTGGGGATTGAGTGGTTTTTGCTTATAGTATCTTACATGTTGGGTTCTTCTTTTGGTGTATGTTTTACCAAAGCAGTGAGATGGATATTAAGATCAGATGAATATTAAGATCAGAGTTTAGCTATGGTAAGTATTTTTCCTGTGGCGTTGGGAAAATGCTTTAGAAGTAGAATATGCTTGTATATTTTGTCTTAGAAAGTTTTACTTCTTTAAAAATTTTTTTTTGAATTGTGTCTATGTCAGTCCTTATGATTCTGATAAAATTGTGTGTTTTACCTCAGTTTTTCAGGATGGCAGGGAGAGACTCCTAAAATGTTGGTTTATGCTAACAGTAATTCTCATTGAAATATCTCACTTTGAGTTTCGTTATCTCTGAGCACGAAGTGTAATGAAAGCAACCTTTGATGTTCAGTCAGGAGACCTGGGTGCTTGACTTTGTTGCGGGCTCCTCATCAGCTCTGTGACTTTGGGCAAGTCATGTAATTCCTCTGAGGTTCAGTTATGAAGTGAGTAAATTGAAGTGATTGGCTTGCATTATCTTTTAAGGTTCTTTCCGTTGCTGTCTCCTAAAGGTTCTTTTACTCGAGACACTGCCTTTCAGTGCCACAATTACATGATACACGATTACATCAGTACAGCAGAAGTGGCCTGTATTGTAATTAAGAGCTATTTGTAATTACCTTGCCTTCGGGATTATGCAGTCTGTGTGTAGAAAACAGGCCAGGAAACATGAAACATTAACTTCACCAGGTACCACGGTGCCTAGAATAGTGAATAGACTTACATTTGTTTTGCTTTCAAAAATTGAAGTCCTGTTTTTTTCTTTTTCAATTCATATGCCATTTAGAGGAAAACAAAGCCATCCATCTTTTGGGATGATTTCAAAAATCAACTAATATTTCTTTAGCGCTTGTTGTATGCCAAGAACTGTGCTAGGCGCACTGACGACTGGAAAATAAGAATAAGACCTTATAGTTTCAATGATATATGTTGAAGTAATCAAACCTTAAAATGTGCCTGCTGATTATAAGTGTAATAGGAATACATAAGCAGGAGAGAGAAGTAGGCTTAGAGTAATAAGAGAAAACTCCATGCACATTTCTAGACTTTCAGGATACAGTGGCTGGGATTTGACAGAGGGGAGATGATGGAGAAGCTCTCAGATTGTGGAAGTAATATTCAATGCAAAGGCTTGGAAAAAAAACCACATTGTGTTTGGGAGGGTGCCGGAGAAGAGGGAAATGAGAGAAGGGGTTGACTTTGTTGGAACAAAGAACGAAAATGTAAATTGGAAAGATTCAAAAATCAAGTTGAAAGAGGATCTTGAAGTCCAGGTAGAAGATTAGAAATTAGTTGGTACAAGCAACTGACATGAGGAAAGCAGGGTTTAAGAAAAATAAATTTGATAGTAGTAGGTAGGCTGGATCAGGCTGATGGTTGTCAAAGTTGAAAGTATCAAAATGCAAATTTTGTCCCTCATGGGGTCTGGGATAGGGCGAAGAACTCTGCATTTTTATCAAGCACCACAGGAGATTCTGGTAAGGTAGGCTCAAGAGCTGACTTTGAGAAATACTGAATTAGGATAGAGAGAGATTTGTTTGAGGGGCTACTTAGGAGGCGTGTGTGAGTCAGTGAGGACCTGCATTAAACTGGAGGCCTGTGTGTATAAGGGTGGGGTTAAATGACAGAGTTTGGGGCAATCAAGGAATCTGGAGCTCATTTTAACGTGGTCCAGAGCCAGCCTATGTTTCTGATCTTGGCACCATAAGCAATCCAGTGGCCTATGCCAGAAGCCACTGAAAGAGTACCAGTTTCTGTGCATCCAGTTACCAAGTTCTGTTGATTATTTCCTGTAAATAACTCTCCAGCTCTCTTCTCTAATCTCAGACCCATCATTTAACACACCTGTGATTGCCCGAGCCCCCTCAATACTCTCCTAGTCTTCGCTCTCACACCCCACCCATGCGTGCTCTACATCAGCCGCCCCCAACACTTTTGGCACCAGGGACTGGTTTCGTGGAAGACAATTTTTCCCCAGACGGGGTGGGTGGGAGGTTGGTTCAGGCGGTAACGTGAGTGATGGGGAGCAGCGGATGAAGCTTTGCTTGCTCGCCGCTCACCTCCTGCTGTGTGGACTGGTTCCTAGCAGGCTGCGGACCACTACTGGTGTGCGGCCCAGGGGCTGGGGAGCCCTGCTCTACATGGTTACCAGAGATGCTGCTCTGCTACCTCCTCAAAACTTTCAAATGGCTCCCTATTCCCTTTGTGATCTTATCCCCACTTCCTTTTCTAATTTCACCTCCAGCTGCATTCTTACATGTGCCTGACGTACAGGAACACTTGGCAATTCCTTAACATTCTGTTCTTTAATCCCTCTAAATCAAGCACATTGTTTCTTTGAGCCAGAATGCCCTTTTCTTCTTGAGTGTGCCCAGCAAGCCCCTAAATATCCATCTAGATTAAGCCTCATGTCAGTCTTTGAAGGAGAAGCCGTCTTAGATTACACCTTCCTTCCATAGCACTGTGTATATAGCTCAATTATAATATTTAGCACATTTTATTATAATAAATTATATGTTTTCTTCCACAATGAACATAGCTCGTGCCCTCAAAATGCTAGTTCTAATGGGGAAGATAGACAGGAAAACAGAATAAAGATAGGGCCTGAAGATGTAATATAGGAAAGGTTGCCGAGCAGCTGCTTATGATTCCGTGAACAGTTTGTCTTGTCTGAGAGTGTTTTGAAAGACACTGTAATAAGAAAGATGTTATGATTGACCTGCAGTAGAAATGATTTCATACCCATTGTTTTATCTGTGAGCTGCTTCTTATATTGGAGTTTGCAAATCCTGCAATAAAGGGAGGATACTCTAGGAATCAGCTTCTAGAGGAAGTGATGAGGGAATTAATTCTAGAGTTTAGATGGGAAGGGTGCCTTCAGGAGGAAGGTTTTTTTGTTTTTTGCTGAGACTAGAGAGGGGAGTGAAAAAAAATATGTTAAATCATCAGGTGAAAGTCAGGTACAGAAGGGCTTATTTTTCGTGGTCTCATTAATCTACGAAAGATGGGAAGTATTTGTTGATAAAATGGACTGATAAGAATTTCGTAAGAAGTGTTCGAGAGCAAAGAAATCTTCGAATAACCACTTTAAGTATTCTGGTTGCCTAAAGACAGCATACGTTGGTCAAAAAATGAGTGATGTAGAAGCCAGACTGAAATTGGAAAGATGGAATATGTAACAAACCAGGTCTTCATGACCCTGTCTTCCTTTTCTCTCTCCAGTGTTGATTAGAAGCAGAATTGGAGGCATTTGAGGTCTTCCTGATCTCAGACTACCATTCGCGTTAGTTTTCACTCTTCTTTTTTAGAAATTTACATTAAAAATCAGGCTGTTACCTGAATATAACCACCCACTCAGCCTCAAGCAGTCTTGATTCTGACTTGGCTCATTGGATCTTTTTTTTTTTTTGCTTCGAATATTTTCCTTCCTTTGTCAACATTCTCCTCATCCTCAGCTCTTCCATGAAGTCTTTCCTGATGACCTCCCCCCTATTCCCCCACCCCCTGATTTGCTCCTAGTAATTTATCTGAACTTCTATAGCACTTTATTTTTAACTCTTATGGAATCGCTTTCTACTCTATTTTATAGTTTCTATTACATGTTCTTTAAGGGCTTCTTTTATAATAATCTTATATTACTTTAGTTTATAATAATGTATGTCTTTGAATAATGCTCTCTATTACTGTGTGGGTCTGTCTTTTTATGTACACAGTATAGACCCTATGAAGGGATGCAAATTGTAGTAGAGGTCATGAACTCAGAGGCAAATAGACCTGAGCTCACTTTCCCGCTCTGCTACATACTAACTGTGTGACCTTAAATAATTTACTTAACGTCTCTGAACCTCAGTCTCCCCATTGATACGAGGATAATAATATTCAATTTAGGATGGTTTTGAAGTTTATTGTTTATATTTAATATATTTAACATATTAAGAACCCTGCAAATAGTGGGTCTAAATTACATTTTTTCTTACATGTATTAAATTCTATGAAATACTTGGTATGACAGACAAAACATGAAGATAACATGGTAAAACAAGACTTTGAGCTGCTTTTTTTTTGCTAAGTATTCAAGATGTGTGCTGTTTAATAGAATGATTTATTCTGGATCAAGAATGGTGGGAAGGATTCAGCTGGTTAGAGGAAAGAGAATGTTTTGCCTATTTATTGGAAGCTGTGTGTTATGTGGTATAGATTATTGCTGGGCTTTAAAATATTTTTTAAATTCATATGTGGTCTCAAGATAATATTGACAAAGTTATTTTTTTTAAGAACTTTTATTGAGATACAGTTAACATACAAAAAACTGCATATATTTAAAGTATACAATTTGGTATCCCAATCTCCCAATTCATTCCCCCTCAACCCTCCCCGCTTTCCCCACTTGGTGTCCATATGTTTGTTCTCTACATCTGTGTCTCTATTTCTGCCTTGCAAACGGGTTGATTTGTACCATTTGTCTATATTCCGCATATATGTGTTAATATACGATATTTGTTTTTCTGACTCACTTCACTCTGTATGACAGTCTCTAGGTCCATCCATTTGACAAAGTTATTTTAAAGATTTAATTAAATAGTTGAAGATTTGTTACAGATGCTATCTATGAAAGGATGGAATATCTTCTTATCAATATCTTAAAATAGCAAAAGAAAATTTAGAGTAGGTTAGAGATAGAAAGAATTGAGTGACTTTTTCAATGGCTTCTAGTTATAAGTAAGTGTTGTAAACTTTTTGAAAGAAAATAAATTGTTTTTATTATTAAGTAACACATTGCATGAAACAGATTTAGGAATCAGCTAAAATGATTGATTTGATTTCACTGCAAGCCAGGAATAATTTATCCACAGGTGGAAAAAGAACCATTCTTCTGTGGGGAAAAAAGGGTAAGAATTGACATGATTACATATGATAATTGGAAAATAGAATTATAATGACCAGACCTAACAATGTTAAATATAAAGTAACTTAATTACAGAAATAGTTGAGCGCCTAGGACAAGCAGTAGGGTGTCTTTTGGGAGAGTGTTTGTTTTGGTATCATAAAGACCTGAATTTAAATCCCTGATGCAGCGCTCTTTCATTCTCTAGGCCTTGTTAATCTCTCTAGCCACAGATTCTTTCTTTTCTTGGATAAAAAGTTACTGCCCATCTAGTATGTGCCAGGCACTGTTGTAGGTGCTTGGATGATGAACCACACAGACAAATTCCTCATGGAGCTTATATTTCTTCTTGGGGAGACAGATGATAAGACACATACCAAATATAACGGCAGGTAGTGCTGAGTGCTAAGAAGGAAAAAAAAGCAAGATGAGAAAGCCGAGTGTGATCAGGGATGTGCTATTTTAGATAGGTGAGCTCTCCGAGCAAATGACGTTTGAACAGAGACATGATTGAAATTGGGGAGAGCCAATGCAGATATCTAGGGAAGAGCTTTACCAGCAGAGGGAGCCTCAAGTGCTCTGGCTTTGAGGCAGGAGTGTGCCTTGAGTATTTGAAGAATTGCAGAGAGGCCACTGGGAATGGAGTGAGGTGAACAAGGGATAGTACGGGGGTGTTTTTCTTAAGGTGGCTAAAAACACAGGTTAAGCATATCAGGGGGTTGTAAACGTGGAAAGGTAGGTTAAGTCATTTTAGGAGGGATATGCCAAGGAGTTGGTACTTTAATAGTCAGTGAGGAATTCTGGAAGGTTTTGAGCAATGGAATGACAAAATCCGAGCTACATTTGGGGAAGATTAATGGAGCAGTGGAAATTGGAGAGGTTAGAGACTGGGCCAGGGAGATCAAGCTGGGGCTTGTTGCTGTAGTTTAAGTAATAAGACCCTGAACTGGAGAGTGGTTAGTAAGAACTAAATGGAGGTGATAGATGAGAGAGAGAGATTACAGAAGTAGAATATATCAGCCTCCGCAAATAATGAAAAAGGACAGAGGAGATGTGTGAATCAATAATGACTGAAATTGCAAGCATGGGTGACTGAAATGATGGTGACTTGAGCCTTCGTGGACAAGTCAGGAGCAAGACTACGTTTGGAGTAAAACAGGAGGAGTTCAGTTTAGACATGTTAATCAACGAGAAATTAGTAAAATCACAGAAACAAGAATGAAGTTATTGCCATGCAAGACCATTTCCTTGGCACTTGTAGTATCGAGCAGAATTTTATAATTAGGTTTTCTGTTTCAAACTCCTACTTTACCTATTTAAAATATATTCTCTGCACATTGCTATGAACATCTGTTCTTTATCATTCTAATAACATTTACCTGTTTATAAACCACAGCCTCATTACCTGTACTAGGCAGTGAAGGTCACGTGTATTTCTTTTTGATTCAGTGGACCTGGATAGAAAAGAGCTAATCATTTTGGTGGCCTGTAGTATTTATTGCTTACTAGGTAAGCCATTTTATGTAATTGGGATGTCACATTTGTACCTTTTGCAATGTTTGTAAATAATCTGAGGGAAAAGGACAGCCCCATCATAGGTGAAGGGTAGGTACACATGTATGTTTCTTTGCCCTCATTGGGGCATGGCAATCCTGGGCACGATTGAGTGAATATTACAGGACCTTTTTCTCAAAACTGAGCCAAATGAATTTGTTTCCCTAGGCTGGTGAAGAAGTTCATACTGAAAGAAAGTTCCTATTAAAAGTATAAACTTAGAGCTAGGCTCAAAGTAATAAATTCAAAATGCTATTGATGTGATTCTTACTACAAGCTACCTAGTAATTATAATAGCCATAAAATACCACTAAGCATGGCAGTATGTATTTGTGGGCTGTTAAGCTGCTGTTGCATTATTAAATTAAATTTTATTAGTTTACTGATCGAATAGTATTGTCATGATTACTTCATGTAATGTTACACTTGTGTCAGACCAATTACTTGAATATATCCTGTGAAAAAAAGATCAAATCATTTTTTAGTAAAAAAAGTAATTGTATAGTCCAGAAGGGGGAGACAGAACATTGATTATTGAAGTTTGAAGTAGCTGCTTCCTGATAAAATGTGGCTTTTTTGCACTCCAATTTGATTGTTTTTTGTTCCTCTTTCTCTTCTTAGAGGTTTAGAACTTCTAGGATAGTTGCTACTGTAAAATATTTCATTTTATGGTGGTGACAGTTTTGTTAAAAATCTAAATTCAATCAGAATAAAAATAATCAGTGCAATTATTTTTAACTAGTATATAGGAAGTAGAAAAGCTCATTTGGTAATCAGGTGAAAATAAGACCGAAGACTGTTTAATGAAGGTATATTTTATAAGTGATCTTTTAAAAATAGCACAAGCACTATTAAAATTCCACTTTTGGTCTTTTCTAATTTCACATTCATTATGTGCAACGAGTAGCTTCCTTCCCATTTCCTTATGTTTTGATACTGCAAGCTGGCTTGTGTATTATACTTGTTTTGGATAGGAATATCTGCATATGTTTGGAAAGGTTTTATTATTTAAACCTCCATTCATTTTTAGAACAGTTTCTTATCAGTCCGTTGCCTTCCAGTGCATTGTCATAAATTACATTATTTCATCATGCCAGATTAAATTCATTGTTTAAAGAATGCTAAGATAATGTCGATTATAAAATATGAGCAAGTCATCTTACCTTGGGCATTTGAAAACATCGAAAAGACAGTATGAATATTGACTTTCGTTTAGACATATATTTTGTAAATTGATTGCATTAATATTTATGAGTATGGAGTAGTTATGTTTTATAGTGTGTCCTGTTATTGGAAACAAAAAGATATCCTTTTCATGTAGGATTCTGCACTGCAAGTTTATTTTCTCTGTATTTTGCTTGTGATCATGTTAAAAATTTTGATTGAGGTTATTTCTCTGTGTATATCATCAGGTAAAAAGAATACATTTAAAATCTGATGCTTGGTATAAGACATTTAAAACTCGTGTGGTTATTATTTCATATTGCATTGATTTTTTTTTTCTTTTTTACTTATGACAAAAATTTTGATCAGCCATAGAGCATGAGATAATTATATGAGAAGCGTTTTTTAATGTTTGTTTTGGTTGTTAAACAGTATGGTCTTTATACCACATGTCCTTTAAAAGCTCTGTGTAAAATTTGCTGTTGCCATTATAAAACAAGTGGCATGGACACAGGGGTATTTCTTACGAGACAATGCTTTCTTTCTTTTCTTTCTCTCTTTTTTTTAAATGTATTCATTTATTTATTGGCTGCATTGGGTCTTCTTTGCTGCACGTGGGCTTTCTCTGGTTGTGGAGAGCAGGGGCTGTTCTTTGTTGTGGTGCGTGGGCTTCTCACTGTGGTGGCTTCTCTTGTTGTGGAGCACAGGCTCTGGGTACATGGGCTTCAGTAGTTATGGCATCCAGGCTCAGTAGTTGTGGCTTGCGGGCTCTAGAGTGCAGGCTCAGTAGTTGTGGCGCATGGGCTTAGTTGCTCCATGGCATGTGGGATCTTCCCGGACCAGGGATTGAACCTGTGTCCCCTGCATTGCCAGGCAGATTCTTAACCCCTGCACCACCAGGGAAGTCCTGAGACAGTGCTTTTTTTAAATTTATTTATTTATTTATTTTTCCCATTTTATTTATTTATTTATTATTTTTTGGGGGGTACACCAAGTTCAATCATCTGTTTTTATACACATATCCCCGTATTCCCTCCCTCCCTCGACTCCCCCCCACCCTCCCCATCCCAGCCCTCTAAGGCATCATCCATCCTCGAGTTGAACTCCCTTTGTTATACAACAACTTCCCACTGGCTATCTGTTTTACAGTTGGTAGTATATATATGTCTATGCTACTCTCTCACTTCGTCTCATCTTCCCCTTCACCCCCGCCCCCTCCCAAACCTCAAGTTCTCCAGTCCATTCTCTGTACCTGCATCCTTGTTCTTGTCTTGTCACTGAGTTCATCAATACCATTTTTAGATTCCGTGTATGTGAGTTAGCATACAATATTTGTCTTTCTCTTTCTGACTTACTTCACTCGACAGTGCTTTCTTGATCCAGGTAGCACTGTCATCAGGGGAGAAATTAGATACTATAAGATTATGATCAATATTAAAGAGTTCCCTTAACTTACTGTATGTCAAATTTTGGCCTTTTTATCACCTGTTTGATTTATTTTCCCATTTCGGTTAATCAAATTTCTTATTCTTGCTCATCTGTTAGGAAAGGACTGTTTAGTTGAACCATAGTTATCTCCTTTGAATGGGGTAAGGGCAGAGTAAGATCATCTTAAAAATGCCGCCTTAGATTTATAAAGTGCTTTAGAGTTTTTAAAGCCCTTTCACACATTTTCTTGTTTGAGCTGTATACTATATACACTTCCGTACGTTTGTGCATCATTTTTTCAGGAAGACATTGCCTCCATCCCCAGATCCCTAGGGTCTGGCCATTTTCCATGGAGTTTTTTTTTTTTTTTTGAGTAGTATCTACTGTCCAAGGTATTTTGTCAGTGGTCAACAGATATTCATAATGTGAATTAGTATCCGGTTTATATGCTTGTATGAAATGCTTTTTGAGCCTAATGCTTTATGGCCTTGCATTGCTAAATAATAGTCATGTGACTAGTAACATTTAAGGTAATTTTTTTTACTGTGGTCACCATAATTCAGATAGTGGATTACTGCATTCATTGCATGCGCTATTATAGTTGCAACCACAATTACCTATCAAACAATATCAAAAACAAAAATGAATTTTAAGAGCGTCAATCAAAGATAGAAAAAACTTTCTGAGTTCATTTTTTTATGCTGATCTGTTTGTAAATTTTTACTAACCTGTCATGGTTCCTTTCTTCAATGAACTTGTGATCTAAGGAGAAAATCATTGCTCATGCAATATAATTCTTGTGTTTTGAGTATAGTAATTACTTTGTATACTTTAGGTGAATCATTTATTTTCATTGATGATGACGCTTTTTTGGCAGAGTGATTTGCATCTGGAGAGCTGTTTTACAAAGTGTGATTGGCACCTGTATACTAGGTAGATATAGCGTGTGTGCACGTATGCACCTGCGTATCTATATATCTATCCATCTATCTGTCTATCTTCTCAAAGTTTCTTTTTTTTTAAACAAATTTATTTATTTATTTTATTTTTCACTGCATTGGGTCTTTGTTGCTGTGCACAGTCTTTCTCTAGGTGCCTCAAGTGGGGGCAACTCTTCGTTGCAGTGCGCGGGCTTCTTACTGTGGTGGCTTCTCTTGTTGCAGAGCACGGGCTCTAGGCGTGCAGGCTTCAGTAGTTGTGGTGCACAGGCTTACTTAGTCTGCAGCATGTGGGATCTTCCTGGACCAGGGCTCGAACTTGTGTCCCCTGCATTGGCAGGCGGATTCTTAAGCACTGTGCCACCAAGGAAGTCCTATCCTCTCAAAGTTAAATGAGGTTACATAGGTTCCCTCTGTGTTCAAAAGCTGAGAAGTTAGGAGAACTGAGACTTTTCCTCAGAATTATTTTAGATTTTCTTATTGTGTGGAATGTTTTTACTTAACGTGAGATAAGGTATATATTATGGGCTGAATTGTGTCTCCCAAAAGTCGTATGTTGAAGCCCTAACCTCAGTACCTGAGAATGTGACTGTTTGGAGGTACAGCCTTTAAAGAGGTTATTAAATTAAAATGAGACTGTGATGGTATGCCCGAATCCAGTCTAACGGGTGTCCTTATAAGAGGAAGTTTGGACAAAGAAACACCAGAGGTGTGCACAGAGGAAACACCACGTGAGGACACAGAGAGAAGGTATATAAGCCAAGGAGAGAGGCCTCAGAGGAAACCAACCCTGCTGACACCTCGACCTTGGAATTCTAGCTGACAGACTGAGGAGAGAAATTTCAGTTATTTAAGCCACCTACTCTGTAGTTTTGCATTTCTCTTCTTCTTCTTGTTTTGTTTTGTTTTGTTATGACAGCCCTAGCAAACTAATACAATATATAATATTCATTCTGTTGTATTCAACACATAATAATAGCTAACCTCTAGAGGGCACTAAGTGCCAGGAACTACACTAAGCAAGTTCCATGTAAAAACTAACTTAATGCTCATAACAATTATCACCCCCATTTTATAGATGAGGAAAGTGAGGCTTAGGAAAGCAAGTACATTATCTGGGGTTGCACAGCAACTAAGTAGGAGAACCAGGACTTGAACTCAGTCAGACTGAGTCCAGAGTTTGGCCTCTCAAGCAAAACCTGGGTAAGAATTTGGTGGATTCCAGGCAGTTATGGGTAGTGGTCATCAGCATGGGTGCTTATTTTCTCTAATATTATTATTAAAAAAAATTTTTTTTTTGAAGTATAGTTGATTTACAATGTTGTGTTAATTTCTGCTGCACAGCAAAGTAATTGTTATACACATATATTCTTTTTCATATTCTTTTCCATTATAGTTTATCACAAAACATTGACTATAGTTCCCTGTGCTATACAGTAGGACCTTATTGTTTATCCATTCTATATACAATAGTTTGCATTTGCTAATCCCAAACTCCCAGGCCGTCCCTCCCTCATCCCCTGCCCCCCCTTGTCTCTGAGTCTGTTTCATAAATGTGTTCATTTGTGTCATATTTTAGATTCCACATACAAGTGATATCATACGATATTTGTCTTTCTCTTTCTGACTTACTTCACTCAGTATGATAATCTCTAGGTCCATCCATGTTGCTGTAAATGGCGTTATTTCATTCTTTTTTATGGTTGAGTAGTATTCCACTGTGTGTGTGTGTGTGTGTGTGTGTGTATGTCACATCTTCTTGATCCATTCATCTGTTGATGGACATTTAGGTTGCTTCCATGTCTTGGTTATTGTAAATAGTGCTGCTGTGAACATAGGGTTACGTGTATCTTTTTGATTTATAGTTTAGGATAAACACTCTTAATCACCACTTAGGTCAAGAAAAGAATTAGTTTGTTGTATTTTTTAGATTCTCCATGTAGATGATATGATACAGTCCTTGTCTCTCTCTGTCTGACTTATATCACTTAACATAATGCCCTCCAAGTCTATCCATGTTGCTGTAAATGGCAAAATTTCATTCCTTTTTACGACTGAGTAGTACTCTATTGTGTGTGTGTGTGTGTGTGTGTGTGTGTGTGTGTGTGTGTGTGTGTATCTCACATCTTCTTTATCCATTCATCTGTTGATGTGCTTTCAGGCTGTTTCCATGTCTTGCTATTGTAATAGTGCTGCTGTGAACACAGGGGTGCATGTATCTTTTCGAGTTACAGTTTTGTCTGGATATATGCCCAGGAGTGGGATTGCTGTATCATATGGTGACTCTATTTTTAGTTTTTCTGTGGAACTCTTTTCCATAGTGGCTGCACCAATTTACATTCCCACCAACAGTGTATGAGGTTTCCCTTCGCTCCACACCCTCGCCAGCATTTGTTACTTCTAACAGTATTATTTAGTCCTTCAGGGATTGCTAATAGGAGATTATCTTCCACCAGGTGGAGGATGCTTCTAGTCACACCGACAGCACAGAGAGAGCCCTGCCTGTGGGAGAGCTACTCTATCACAGAGAATTAAATGCCTTTATGCAAATGTTGCTCTATGGGCCAAAAATGACCGAGCAGACATGGTGTTTGTGCTTTTGTAGCAGATATTCAAAAACAGGGAACATTACCTCAGATGAACAGAATGTACTGAGCAACAATAAATATGAGGAAAGAGATACTGCTGCTTTGTAAACCAAACATAAATATTAGAAATAATTCCATTTTTAGGTATGCCTTTAATTTCTTAAAGCCCTTTTCCCTGTGTCTAAATTAGATTCGACATTGTGCTTCTTCAAGTTTTATATCATCAGTGTTCACCTTTCTTATGCACTCTTGCCTTTTATAATTAATTTCAATTAAACATTAGTTTTGTTTAATTAAAATTGTGTAATTAAAATGCTTATACTCTCTCAAAGGGCAAGGATTGTGTCTTAATACACCTTAGACATTTTAAAATACACTAGGCTATAACAGCAATAAAATAATTAAACATCCTTTTGTTCAATCTCTACATAGTCACAGTGCCTCTGACACTGAACTGTATATAAACGAAATCAGAAAGCTGCTTTCATAATGCTTTTTAAGAGTAGAAGTTCTCTTTCATTGGAAACACAGTCCAGGATCTTAAAATATTATTTCTTTCAAGAATAAACTAAATTTCTCCTCTTGCAGTTCAGGTCCCTTTCCTTTTGATGTGTTTTCTACTTCCACTGAGGACAGTCGCTCATCATCACCCATGCAACCTCTCTTAGGTCCTTGTACATTTAAGTGGCCCCTCAGTTTCCTCTTCTCCCACTTTTTTCAGTTTTCCATAATATGCTGCCTTCTTTTTAATTGCTTTTGGACTGTACAGTTTAGGGCCTCAGATCTGTAAGTACTACTTGATAATATACCCAATCTAACTGCTCTCGTTCTCACTTTACTCAGTGTGTATGTGTCTGTGTGTAGTTTCTTAGCTTGAGTGGTGACACTGTTGATAGTGATTGTGATTTTTATATACAGATGTGACTAAAAAAGACCAAGAACCTCCCCGCCCCATCCTTTTCTCATTATGTAGGAAACTCCAAAAATAGTTCCTTGTCACACGAACTAGGAACATCCTGGATGTTTCACCCGGAGTCTTTCTGCACTTGTTTTTGTTCACAGCTTGGTGTACAAAGTAAATCATACCCATCGGTAAGCCACCACACAAAATGGATGCCTAGAGCATAAATTATAACATACCAGAAATTACAGCAGTTGGACTCAGAAGACCTGGGGTTTGGCTCATGGCTGTGTCTCATGATGGCTGAGCGATTTGGGGTGAAGCACTGAAGCTTTTCTGAGCCCCAGTCTCTTTATCTGTAGCTCTCCTGCCATCCTAATAGAGTTGTGAAGTACTCGGTAAACTGTAAGACACACTACACATTGAAATCATTATTATACTAATGATCAAAGAAATGAGTCTCATGGTAGTTCTTAATACACATTTTTTGAAAGAAAGTGCGGAAGCACAACTCCTACCATCTTGCAGTGACACATGCCCGCATGCGTTCATTCCTTCATTCCTCAGGGTCAATTTTGAAACCAGTTATATCGGGTTGGCCAAAAAATTCGTTCGGGTTTTCCCACAAGATGTTATGGGAAAACCCGAACTAACTTTCCGGCCAGCCCCAATAGTTATAATCGTTGTAAAAGCTCAAGTCTTCTAAGAAGGCCCCCGGACCACAGACTGCATTTAAAAGTCACCCTTTTAATGAAAAGGCACAAGCAACCATGAGAATTATCCCCAGTCTTCCATCTGAATATTAAAATGTCTGCATTTTAAACTGCACAGCCATGGTCTCCTTTTTTCATTTCATTTGAACTCTTTTCTTCAGCTGAATATTGTATATAAGCTACAAATTAGGGGTTCAACAACTTCTAAACTAAAGTCACATGAACTCAGAGGTGGGAGAGTTTCTGGAGTAGTATTTTGATATTGTGGTAGTACTTAAGAATTTGGCTTTTTTTTTTTTTTAAAGTAGTGCCAAATGTTTGCATACAAAAGGCCATGTTTCCTCTAAATATGTTTTAAACCAAATGGTCTTCATGTTTGTTGTTCTCATTCTAAGAGTAATACAATATGTTTCAGAAAATTGGATAATGAAGTTAAGGAGAGGGAATTAATAAAAAAAAGACCATACCGGGCTTCCTAGGTGGCACAGTGGTTGAGAATCCACCTGCCAATGCAGGGGACACGGGTTCGATCCCTGCTCCAGGAAGATCCCACGTGCCACGGAGCAACTAAGCCCGTGCACCACAACTATTGAGCCTGCGCTCTAGAGCCCGTGAGCCACAACTGTTGAGCCCATGTGCTGCAACTACTGAAGCCCACGTGCCTAGAGCCTTTGGTCCACAACAAGAGAAGCCACGTCAACGAGGAGCCCGCACACCACAACGAAGAGTAGCCCCCACTCACCGCAACTAAAAAGAAAGCCCAGGCACAGCAAAAAAGACCCAACACAGCTAATAAAATAATAAATAAATAAATTAAAAAAAAAAAAGACCATTCCCTCATAACCCTAACATAAACCACTGTTAGTAATTTTGTACTGATAGCTGGTCATTTCTCTATTGTGTAGTTATATTTTTAACATGATTTATCACTCTTTGTAGCTATACTTCTTCAGAAATGCATCTCTGTTTATGATGAGGTAAACTGATACAGATGATTTTTGGAAGATTGTACCTTCTGATAGCAAAGTAGTATTTTAACCAATCCTGGCACCCTTACTTCATTTCATTACGGTCTGGTTACTGTAAACACAATACCTAGAAGCATTTGATGCCGTGAATAATTATGGCATGATTTTATCTTTGGTAATGTTTGGGTGTGTGAACAGAAACAGGCCATTTTTACGTGTTTTCCTGGATAGCTTAAAAAAACCTGATGAAAAATGTCTATGAGCTATTCCATTATTGGATGAATGTAATATACAAATTGCTATTGAGATAAGAAACAACACTAAATCTCAATTTTCTCAGGTAACTATTTATATTTTTCTTATTTATGAGAGATGAATAATTTGGAGAAGAATCTAGATGTGTTGAATGGGTATTAAGTAGCAGAAAGGTGTATCAGTAAGTCTCATGAAATTGTGTAAACCTCTATATTCATTACTTGTGGGGGGCACTGTTGAATTACTGTTGCAAATGAAGCAAGACCATTTGGAAAAATTACTTGTATTAAACAGATGACTAGGCTGAAATAGCTGCTAAAACAATTTCATGCTTTTGTTTTTAATGTAGTCCAATTATAAAATGTCACATCAGATTGTGTGTGAGTATACAAGTGCATAATTTTAATTTTATTTCTGAGTTATCACATTTTAAGAAATTGATTAAAATCACTCAAAATATTTTATAAGCTTTTTGTATATAACAAATTAAGCATTTGAACTGAATGCAAGCAAGATTGAAAGTTTGGCAGTTAATACCCTTATTAAGGGCATTGATCAATTATTTTATAGTTACCCATTTTGTCCTTTTTAGTAAGGAACTCACTACCACTTTTTATTATTTGCTCTAATTTCTTATTTTGAAAAGTTTCAAGTCTACAGAATCATTGCAAGAATATTACCATGATTATTCACACCCCTCACCCAGATTCTCTTTCTTCACAGTCATATTTGCTACATTCTCTTTTTTATTTCTCCTTTTACTCTTTTCTGAGTCTTAGTTGCTGATATATAACTTTTTACCCCTAAATACTTCAGTGTGTATCTCTTAAGAACAAGGAGCTTCCCCTGTATAAAACTACAGTCTAATTGTAAAACTCAGAGAATTTATCGCTGATACAATACTGTTATCTAATATATAGTCCATATTCAAATTTCCCCAACTATCCCTTTGGTAATGTCTTTTATAACTTTTTTTCTCTAGGATCCAATCAAAGATCATGTGTTACATTTATTTGTCATGTCTTTCTAGTCTTCTTTAATCTAGAACGGTTTCTAGACTTAAAAATTTTTTTCATTTCATTAACGTTTTGATGAGGGCAAACCAGTTGTTTTACAGAATGTTTCTCAATTTGCATGTCTCATTGTTTCCCTATAATTAGATTCAGGGTATACATTTTTGTCAAGGATGCTGCATGGGTGATGTTTGTCCTCAGTGCATCACATCATGAGGCACATGGATATCAATTTGCCTCATTACTAGTGATGTTAAGGGTGACAATTTGGTCGAGAAGGCATCTTCCATATTTTTCTTTGCAATTAGTAAATGATATGTGGGATTATACTTTGAGATCACATAAATAACCTGTTCCCCAGCATCGTTTCACATAGTTTTAACATCGGTTGATGATTCTTGCCTGAATCAAATTATAACTGGGGATTTTACAAAATGATAATTTCTAATTTCATCATTCCCTCTACATTTATCATCTAGCGTTCTTCTTTTTAAAAAATTTTTGTTGGAGTATAGTTGGTTTACAATGTTGTGTTAGTCTCGGGGGTTCAGCAAAGTGAATCAGTTATACATGTACATATATCCACTCTTTTTCATTTTTTTAAAGATTCTTTCCCCATATAGGCCATTTCAGAGCATAGAGTAGAGTTCCCTATGCTATACAGTGGGTTCTTATTAGTAACCTATTTCATATATAGTAGTGTGTATATGTCAGTCCCAGTCTTCCCTCCCCCCGCCCCCTGCCCCCTGCATCCCCTGGTGACCATAAGTTTGTTTTCTACATTCGTGATTCTACTTCTGTTTTGTAAATAAGTTCATTTGTACCGTGTGGTGTTTTTTTTTTTTTTTAACATTCTTCTTCTTTATTTTTCTTTAAGAACTTTTATTGAGATACAGTTGACATACAATAAACTGCATATATTTAAAGTGGGCAGTTTGATATTTTCTTCCTTATTAGTAATGTATATATAGCAATCCCAGTCTCCCAATTCATCCCACCCCAACCCCCCCGCCACTTTCCCCACTTGGTGTCCATATGTAAACTATAAGCAAGACGAAAAGACAACCCTCAGAATGGGAGAAAATATTTGCAAACAAATCAACAGACAAAGGATTAATCTCCAAAATATATAAACAGTTCATGCAGCTCAACATCAAAAAAAACAAACAACCCAACCAAGAAATGGGTAGAAGACCTAAATAGGCATTTCTCCAAAGAAGACACACGGATGGCCAAGAGGCACATGAAAAGCTGCTCCACATCACTAATTATTAGAGAAATGCAAATCAAAACGACAATGAGGTATCACCTCACACAGGTTAGAATGGGCGTCATCAGAAAATCTACAAACAGTAAATGCTGGAGAGGGTGTGGAGAAAAGGGAACGTTCTTGCACTGTTGGTGGGAATGTGAATTGATACAGCCACTATGGAGACCAGGGTGGAGGTTCCTTGAAAAACTAAAAATAGAGTTACCATATGACCCAGCAATCCCACTGCTGGGCATATACCCAGAGAACAGCATAATTCAAAAAGATGCATGCACTCCAATGTTCATTGCAGCACTATTTACAATAGCCAGGACATGGAAGCAACCTAAATGTCCATCAACAGATGAATGGATAAAAAAGATGTGGTACATATATATGATGTTATATTACTCAGCCATAAAAAGGGATGAAATTGGGACATTTGTAGAGACATGGATGGACCTAGAGACTGTCATTCAGAGTGAAGTGAGTCAGAAAGAGAAAAACAAATATCGTGTATTAACACATATATGCGGAATCTAGAAAAATGGTACAAATCAACCGGTTTGCAAGATAGAATTAGCATTCTTCTTCAAAGCAGAACTCTCCCTTATTTCCCCCTCCCCTTTTAATTTTTAAAGAAATATTAGTATGGAATAATGGATTCTTTATTTAAATTCTGTTCACTGCCATAGCTTATTGGTAGAAACTCTGTTAAAGCCTTTTACTTACTTACTGAAAATAATAAAATTAAACAGTTACTATCTGTTTTGTTTGAACTTTATAAGGTAATTATACCCATGCTAGTTTATTAAGTCTCATCCAGGTGCAGTTCTGTTCCCTCCACCCCCAGCATCCCAGAAGAAAACATTAGACAGGTATAGTGGAATCTGAAGTAATGAAATGTCTGACGTGATCCATTTATTCACTGCAGTTGTTATATTTGGGCCTTACTTAGTTTCATTGCTGCATATTCCTTTTGAATATTCTAAACATTAAAATCGACTTCTGAAGCTGCTGCATAGCACAGGGAGATCAACTCGATGCTTGGTGATGACCTAGAGGAGTGTGGGATAGGGAGGGTGGGAGGGATGCTCGGGAGGGAGCCTCAAGCCGGAGGGGCTGTGGGGATATATGTATAAATACAGCTGATTCACTTTGGTGTACAGCAGAAACTAGCACAACGGTGTAAAGCAATTATGCCCCAATAAAGAGTTGAAGAAAAAAAAATTTACTTTTGTATTTTATCAGACATAAGAAAGCTTATATCAGATTGCTATTTGAATCAGAATGCCTTTAGACATCTTTATTTTCAGAGTTCCACTGTTCTTGGCAAAGTCATGACAGTTTACCTTTAGCTGTTATCAAGCATGAATCTATAAATACCCACAAATGTGTTTTCTGGAAAAAAAAATGGCATTTGCATATAGGAATGTGGGTTGCCATAGTGTTTGATCATCCAGAGCAATGCTTTTCAAACTGTCTCTCTTGCACGGTCTTCACCCGAGGCTTTGGTCCAGGTGCTTCATGAGTTCTGCAGGTTTTTTCCCCAATTCTGTTTAAAAAGAGAGCTTTACTTATTTTAAAAGGTTACAAAAATAACACCCATGTTCAAAGATGTCCAGATTAGTAACTTATAAGACCTACGTTCATTTTTGTGTGCACTTCAGAATGTACCTTTTCTTGCCATCTTTGATGATGAAGTATCCTAAGATTGCGGTCTGGATTGAGGGGTTGTGAAAAGCAGATTTACACTTAGCTGTAAATCTGTGTGGCTGAAATACAGATTATGGCAAAATGGTCAAGGAACTATGAGGAGGGCAGCAGTCTCATGGCATTACTGTATTTCAGAGCTGACACTGGAGTTTGTACTGCCTTTAAGATCAAGGTACAGTTTAGCCAGAAGTTTTGTGGCCCTTCATAATCTATTTCCAGATTCTCCTTATTACCTCTACCACATTCTGTTGTCCAGTCTATACTTGTATCTTGATTTCTGCCCCTCCACTTGCTCTCTTTGAGTAATTATGATAAGCAGTTTCTTTTTTTTATTTTTTAACTTTTAATTTTTTTATTTCTTACAATAAACTGCATATATTTAGAGTGTACAATTTGATATCCCAATCTCCCAATTCATTCCCCCCCCCCAACCCTCCCCGCTCTCCCCACTTGGTGTCCATATGTTTGTTCTCTACATCTGTGTCTCTATTTCTGCCTTGCAAGCCGGTTGATTTATACCATTTTTGTATAGTCCACATATATGTGTTAATACACAATATTCGTTTTTCTCTTTCTGACTCACTTCACTCTGTATGACAGTCTCTAGGTCCATCCATGTCTCTACAAATGTCCCAATTTCATCCCTTTTTACAGCTGAGTAATATTCCATTGTATGTATGTACCACATCTTCTTTATTCTTTCATCTGTTGATGGACATTTAGGTTGCTTCCATGTCCTGGCTATTGTAAATAGTGCTGCAATGAACATTGGAGTGCATGCATCTTTTTGAATTATGCTGTTCTCTGGGTATATGCCCAGCAGTGGGATTGCTGGGTCATATGGTAACTCTATTTTTAGTTTTTCAAGGAGCCTCCACCCTGGTCTCCATAGTGGCTGTATCAATTCACATTCCCACCAACAGTGCAAGAACGTTCCCTTTTCTCCACACCCTCTCCAGCATTTACTGTTTGTAGATTTTCTGATGACGCCCATTCTAACCTGTGTGAGGTGATACCTCATTGTCGTTTTGATTTGCATTTCTCTAATAATTAGTGATGTGGAGCAGCTTTTCATGTGCCTCTTGGCCATCCGTGTGTCTTCTTTGGAGAAATGCCTATTTAGGTCTTCTACCCACTTTTTGGTTGGGTTGTTTGTTCTTTTGATATCGAGCTGCATGAACTGTTTATATATTTTGGAGATTAATCCTTTGTCTGTTGATTTGTTTGCAAATATTTTCTCCCATTCTGAGGGTTGTCTTTTCGTCTTGCTTATAGTTGCCTTTGCTATGCAGAAGCTTTGAAGTTTCATTAGGTCCCTCTTATTTATTTTTGTTTTTATTTCCATTATTCTAGGCGGCGGATCAAAAAAGATCTTGCTGTTATTTACGTCAAAGAGTGTTCTTCCTGTGTTTTCCTCTAGTAGTTTTACAGCGTCTGGCCTTTCATTTAGGTCTTTAATCCATTTTGAGTTTAGTTTTCTGTATGGTGTTAGGAAGTGTTCTAATTTCATTCTTTTACATGTAGCTGTCCAGTTTTCCCAGCACCACTTATTGAAGAGGCTACCCTTTCTCCATTGTATATCCTTGCCTCCTTTGTCATAGATTAGTTGACCATAGTTTATCTCTGGGCTTTCTATCCTGTTCCACTGATCTGTATTTCTGTTTTTGTGCCAGTACCATACTGTCTTGATCACTGTAGCCTTGTAGTATAGCCTGAAGTCGGGAAGCCTGATTCCACCAACTCCATCTTTCCTTCTCAAGATTGCTTTGGCTATTCGGGGTCTTTTGCATTTCCATACAAATCGTAAAATTTCTTGTTCCAGTTCTGTGAAAAATGCCATTGGTAATTTGATCGGGATTGTATTGAATCTGTAAATTGCTTTCGGTAACATAGTCATTTTCACAATGTTGATTCTTCCAATCCAAGAACATGGTATGTCCCTCCATCTGTTTGTGTCTTCTTTGATTTCTTTCATAAGTGTCTTACAGTTTTCTGAGTACAGGTCTTTTACCTCCTTGGTTAGGTTTATTCCTTGGTATTTTATTCTTTTTGTTGCAATGGTGAATGGGACTGCTTCCTTAATTTCTCTTTTTGATCTTTCATTGTTAGTGTATAGAAATGCAAGAGATTTCTGTGTGTTAATTTTGTATCCTGCAACTTTACCAAATTCATTGATTAGCTTGAGAAGTTTTCTGGTGGCATCTTTAGGATTTTCTATGTATAGTATCATGTCATCTGCAAACAGTGACAGTTTTACTTCTTCTTTTCCAATTTGGATTCCTTTTCTTTCTTTTCCTTCTCTGATTGCTGTGGCAAGGACTTCCAAAACTATGTTGAATAGTAGTGGTGAGAGTGGACATCCTTATCTCATTCCTGATCTTAGAGGGAATGCTTGCAGTTTTTCACCATTGAGAATGATGTTTGCTGTGGGTTTGTCATATGGCCTTTATTATGTTGAGGTAGGTTCCCTCTACACCCACCTTCTGGAGAGTTTTTATCATAAATGGGTGTTGAATTTTGTCAAAAGCTCTTTCTGCATCTATTGAGATGATCATGTGGTTTTTATCCTTCAGTTTGTTAATGTGGTGTATCACATTGACTGATTTGCGTATATTGAAGAATCCTTGCATTCCAGGGATAAACCCCACTTGATCATGGTGTATGATCCTTTTAATGTGTTGTTGGATTCTGTTGGCTAGTACTTTGTTGAGGATTTTGGCATCTAAATTCATCAGTGATATTGGCCTGTAGTTTTCTTTTTTTGTAGTATCTTTGTCTGGTTTTGGTATCAGGGTGATGGTGGCTTCATAAAATGAGTTTGGGAGTGTGCCTTCCTCTGCAATGTTTTGGAAGAGTTTGAGAAGGATGGGTGTTAGCTCTTCTCTAAATGTTGGATAAAATTCACCTGTAAATCCATCTGGTCCTGGACTTTTGTTTGTTGGGAGATTTTTAATCACAGTTTCAATTTCATTACTTGTGATTGGTCTGTTCATATTTTGTATTTCCTGATTCAGTCTTGGAAGGTTATACCTTTCTAAGAATCTGTCCATTTCATCCAGGTTGTCCATTTTATTGGCATATAGTTGCTTGTAGTAATCTCTTATGGTGTTTTTTTATTTCTGTGGTGTCCCTTGTAACTTCTCCTGTTTCATTTCTAATTGTATTGATTTGAGTCCTCTCCCTCTTTTTCTTGATGAGTCTTGCTAGAGGTTTATCAATTTTATTTATCTTCTTAAAGAGCCAGCTTTTAGTTTTATTGATGTTTGCTATTGTTTTCTTTGTCTCTATTTCATTTATTTCTGCTCTGATCTTTATGATTTCTCTCCATCTACTAACTTTGGGGTTTGTTTGCTCTTCTTTCTCTAGTTTCTTTAGGTGTAAGCTTAGATTGTTTATTTGGGATTTTTCTTGTTTCTTGAGGTAGGATTGTATTGCTATAAACTTCCCTCTTAGAACTGCCTTTGCTGCATCTCATAGGTTTTGGATCATTGTGTTTTCATTGTCATTTGTCTCTAGGTATTTTTTGATTTCCTCTTTGATTTCTTCAGTGATCTGTTGGTTATTTAGTAGCGTATTGTTTAGCTTCCATGTGTTTGTATTTTTTACAGTTTTTCTCCTGTAATTGATATCTAATCTCATAGTATTGTGGTCAGAAAAGATGCTTGATACGATTTCAATTTTCTTGAATTTACCAAGGCTTGATTTATGACCCAAAATGTGATCAATCCTGGAGAATGTTCCATATGCACTTGAGAAGAATGTGTAATCTGCTGCTTTTGGATGTAATGTCCTATAGATATCTATTAAATCCAGCTGATTGATTGTGTCATTTAAAGCTTTTGTTTCCTTATTAATTTTCTGTGTGGATGATCTGTCCATTGGTGTAAGTGGGGTGTTAAAGTCCCCCACTATGATTGTGTTACTGTTGATTTCCTCTTTCCTAGTTGTTAGCATTTGCCTTATGTATGGAGGTGTTCCTCTATTGGGTGCATATATATTTATAATTGTTATCTCTTCTTCTTGGATTGATCCCTTGATCTTTATGTAGTGTCCTTTCTTGTCTCTTGTAACTGTCTTTATTTTAAAGTCTATTTTATCTGATATAGGTATCACTACTCCAGCTTTCTTTTGATTTCCATTTGCATGGAATATCTTTTTCCATCCCCTCACTTTCCATCTGTATGTGTCCCTAGGTCTGAAGTGGGTCTCTTGTAGACAGCATATATATGGGTCTTGTGTTTGTATCCATTCAGTCAGTCTGTGTCTTTTGGCTGGTGCATTTAGTTCATTTACATTCAAGGTCATTATCAATATGTATGTTCCTATTATCATTTTCTTAATTGTTTTGTTTTTATTTCTGTAGGTCCTTTTTTTTTCTTATGTTTCCCACTTAGAGAATTCCTTTAGCATTTTTGGAGGGCTGGTTTGGTGGTGCAGAATTCTCTTAGCTGTTGCTTGTTTGTAAAGCTTTTGATTTTTCCCTCGAATCTGAATGAGATCCTTGCTGGGTAGAGTATTCTTGGTTGTAGGTTCTTCCCTTTCATCCCTTTAAATATATCCTGCCACTCCCTTCTGGCTTGAAGAGTTTTTGCTGAGAAATCAGCTGTTACCCTGATGGGGGTTCCCTTGTATGTTATTTGTCATTTTTCCCTTGTCGCTTTTAACAACTTTTCTCTGTCTTTAATTTTTGTCAGTTTGACTACTATATGTCTTGGCATGTTTCTCCTTGGGTTTATCCTGCCTGGGACTCTGTGCTTCCTGGACTTGGGTAGCTATTTCCTTTCCCATGTTAGGGAAGTTTTCAACTATAATCTCTTCCAGTAGTTTCTCCAGTCCTTTCTCTCTCTCTTCTCCTTCTGGGACCCCTATAATGCAAATGTTGGTGCATTTAACATTGTCCCAGAGGTCTCTTAGGCTGTCTTCATTTCTTTTCACTCTTTTTTCTTTATTCTTTTCCACATCAGTGATTATCACCATTCTGTCTTCCAGGTCACTTATTCGCCCTTCTGCCTCAGTGAATCTGCTATTGGTTCCTTCTAGTGCATTTTTCATTTCAGTTACGGTGTTGCATATCTCTGTTTGTTTGTTCTTTAATTCTTCTAGGTCTTTGGTAAACTTTTCTTGCAACTTTTCCATCTTTGCATCCAGTCTTTTTTCAAAGTCCTGGATCATTTTCACCATCATTATTCTGAATTCTTTTTCCTGAAGAGTGCCTATCTCCTCTTCCTTTAGTTGTTTTTCTGGTGTTTTATCTTGTCCCTGCATCTGGAACAAAGTCTTTTGCCTTTTCATTTTCTGTGTCTTTCTGTGGCTGTGATTTTCATTTCCACAGGATGAAATACTGCTGATACTGCTTGATTCTGCTGTCCGCCCTCTTGTGGAGGAAGCTGTCTAGGAGGCTTCTGGGTGCTTCCTGATGAGTGGGACTGATGATGGGTTGGACTGGGTGGGTGGAGCTCAGTAAAACTTTAATCCGATTTGGTGGGTGGAGCTCAGTGACACTTTCATCTGCTTGTCTGCCAATGGGTGGGGCTGTGTTCCCACCCTGCTGGATGTTTGGCCTGAGGCGACCCAGCACTGGAGCTTACAGGCTCTTTGGTGGAGCTAATGGTGGACTGTGGAAGGGCTCACACCAGTGAGCACTTCTCAGATCCCCTGCTGCCAGTGCCCTTGTCTCCTCGGTGAGCCACTGGTGCCCCCCACCTCTGAAGGCAACCCTCCACCAGCAGCAGTTAGGTCTGGTTCAGTTTCCTATGGGGTCACTGCTCCTTCCCCCTGGGTCCTGGTGAGCACACTTTTTTGTGTGCCCTCCAAGAGTGGAGTCTCTGTTTCCCCCAGTCCCGTGGAGGTCCTGCAATCAAATCCCACTGACTTTCAAAGTCTGATTCTCTGGGGATTCCTCCTCCCGTTGCTGGACCCCCAGGTTAGGAAGCCTGGCATGGGGCTCAGAACCCTCAGGACTGCTGCGGTATAACTGTTCTCCAGCTTGTGAGACACCCACCCAGCATTTATGTGATTTGATTTTAATGCGATTACGCCCCTCCTACCTTCTCATTGCGGCTTCTCCTTTGTCTCTCAGTAAGCAATTACTGTTTTAACGTTTTTTTTTGGAAGTGTATTTGATTTACAGTGTTGTGTTAGTTTCAGGTGTACAGCAAAGTGATTCAGTTATACACACACATATATATGTATTCTTTTTCAGATTCTTTCCCAATGTAGGTTATTGCAAGATATTGAGTATAGTTCCCTGTGCTATACAGTAGGACCTTGTTGTTTATTTTATATATAGTTGTTTGTATCTGCTAATTCCAAACTCCTAATTTATCCCTCTCCCACCCCCTTTCCCCTTGGGCAACAGAGTAAGCAATTTGTGAAATTTCATTATATAAGCATCACTTGCTGTTTGGTTAGGGAAAAAAGCATTTTCCTAATTGCCAAAGTTGTTCTTCAGTTCTTCACTCAAAACTATTTTCCTAGAAATATTACATCGTATAAATAAGAAGAGACTACATAAAGATAGAGAAGCATATTATGAATGAAGGTAGAACATGGGGTAATTTCCATATTTAAGGACCGACTGTTAATAAATTAATTCTTCAAAATCCTGTTTGTATAACTTTCTAATGCGTAGAGAATAGCTGGGTAAAATAGTATACCCAGGTAAGTGTTACATGGAAATAGTGAGAGGGATTGAACTAACACTAGAACATGTTAAAACACATATGTTTATAAGTTTAAGTACCTTCTCTTACTTACAGATGTCAATTTTAAGAAATAAAATTAATACTATTGAAAACAGAGGTGTAAAAATTATCCTATAATGCTTTTAAATTCAAAGGTGTGAAATCTATATTATGACTTTTATCCTGCTATTTAATGCTGTATAAGCTCTACTCTTTATCCTCAGTGTTTCTTATTTATTTGTAAAGTATTTATTGATTATACCAGGTATTTTTCTAGGTGCTGAAGGAAAAAAATTCAGTAGGGGAAGAAAGTTCCCTAGAACTTAAAGTCTAGTTAGGCTAGTGTTATTATAGTAGATCACTGATACAATATGTTTTTTTGGCAAGTCTCAATTTTTTCACTGTAAGGGTAACAGAGGTCACATTTTCTAGTGTGTAAATTGATCAGTTTATTTTATAAAACTGCAGTTGTATTAGCCTCTCATAAAGTATTTTGTTTCCCCACAAGGGCTTATTTAGTATTAACCATCCAATGCATAAAATGACCACAGTGAAATGTTAGTAGTAAGCGAAGGCTAGATCTTTTGATACTCATGAAAGAGCCAGAACAAATATTACTCTACAAGTAAGGGGTGGGGTGGGGTGGGGTGGGGTGGGGATCTACTGTGGTGGCAAGAAAAGCCCTGAATATCTGACTTATGACTAAAATGGGAGGGAGTGGGGAGAGAGAGAGAAACAAAAGAGTGCACCAGGCAGCGCCAGAGCTACAGCCAAAGAAGACTTAGCGATTACATTTTACACATTAAGTCCTTGGTTTGATGACAAGAGAAAAAGGCATGTTCTGTCTGCCTGGTAACTGTCTGGAAAAGCCTAGCCTTCTTGCGTGGAAGCTAAAAAGAGAAACTAAAAAGGAAGAGGAGAGTGGAGGCGGTCAGTGACAGCATCAGCATTTAGTGGCTTGTGGATGTTAAAATCTGCAAGTCACTGAAACAGATGCAAACTAGAGATGGTGGTAACAGTTTTCTGGTGGACTTTAGAAGGAGTGATTGAGGTAGTTGGCTGGTGAGAGATGTAATAAAGACATGTATAGGAGAGCTCTGTATAGCAGCAGGTCAGGAAGCAAAGAGGCTTTTAGACACAGTTACAAGGCATGGCCTCTGTGGCAGTTCTCAGCTACAGATGAGGAATGTGAACAGTCTGAGAACTACTCTGCCTCCTCCCACCTTTCATTCTGAGAATGGACACTTGCACCTGGAAAAAGTTCCCTCCCTTCCCCCTGCGAGAATCGCTCCTCTGTTCTGTGTGTTTTATGTCTGTCCAAAAAAATCTGCTTGTACCTTAATCACTCCTAAAGGTATTGTGTGAATGTAGAACTCATGACACACACTGGTCAGTCTTTTGGCCTAAGGGTACCGTACGTCCATCTGCATCTGACTATCCCAGTTTTATTGGTAGTGTATTGTAATGTGTTCGGATCGCTGGCAAGTATCATAGTCAATGTCGATAGAGACATATTTCAACCAAAAAGCTTAAAATAGGTGCGTTGGAATGGAAACTTTCATCTCCCTGGAATATTTTTTCCTAGAATGTCTCATTCCCTACTGATTGTAGATCAGGAGGCATTTTGCTTTATTGATCTGCTTTCCAGCTGTTTGGGATTGTAATATTCTACATAGGTGCACCAGTTTTCTTTGTGAATAATAACACAGGCAGATTACATCATTACAGATACAGAATTATCTCATATTGCTAACAATAATACTGGAATAGAATGAGTATGTGTATCATCTTAACGAATAAGGTATTTATTTTTATTAAAATATGAAGATCCATATTCAGACTCTTTTAATCAATTTTTTTCATTGTCCATTGGTTTGAATCAAGAAACATTCTGGCTTTTGGCTTCTTGCAGTTGTAGATATATGGAATTGACAATACTGATTGAGATATAATCCAGTCCTTTTAACTTTGGTATATTAGGAGGCGGCTCCTCCATACACTAAAACCCGTCTCAAATATATGTAAAAACAGTAGTGTAAATATAAGCATCCACAATTAAGTGAGTGTAATTAAGTTCATCCGTTTGACTATCAGGGCTTATAGAAGGTGTGCAGTTTGAAAAAATTAGTGCGGAGGTGGTCACGTAGCCAAATAACGTAAATATTTCTCTCCTTCCTCATATCCTTGCACTGTGTAGAGGACTTGCTTAATTAGAGAGGAAGATGTGATGGTATGTGGTCCACGAGTCTAGAGGGCAGTGAGTAGCATCAGGGCCCGGATGATAAAGCCGGACTTCAGTGGAGTCTATTTGAACTGTCTAGATATTGGATTATTGTGGAGGAAATCATCAATACAGAATGGAGACCTTAGAAATGTTGGCTGGACCTTGAATGCAGTTTGGAAAATAGCCGTTTCTGGAAGGTTGGCTAACTTGTAGTCAGATAATCACAGCTGTGGTGGACACCAGTGGTTGAGAAGGCAGCGCCTGAAGTCGGTCTGCCTACGTTTGAATCCTGGCAGGCTGTGTCATCTTGATTCTTCTCATCTGTGAAATGGTGATGGCAGAAAATAGCATCTACTTCCAAGGTATGATGTAAGGATTAAATGTTAGCCGCTGAGATGGTTGTCATTACTCGGGGAGTGAAATGGGTATGGTTTTGGACAGAAAAAATGAATTTGGCTTGTAGAAAGAGTCATATATAACTGGAAATATCTGATAAGCTGCTGGAGAAGCTGAACAGAAATCAGGTAGAGGGGGAGCGCAAGAGTTGTTACTCTGTGGATCTTCATATAGGAGCCATAGTCCAAACCTTTGAAAACATGGGCCTCCTGAGGGGGAGAGGGTGGACAGAAAAGAGCTGGGGACAAAGAGTGTATCCAGGGAAGTGCCCGTGTTTACCGAGCAGAAGGACGAGCTGGAGCTAATGGCACAGATAGAAGAGCAGAGGAGGATGTCCTCGAGGAACAGAGGTTAGCAGGGAGCTGAGCAAAGTCAAGTGAGACTTTCACAAGGTGGAAGAAACCTGTTTACGTTTGAAGAAACCAAGGGAGTTAATCCAAAATATGATTGTACCCACAGGCCCTTTTCCACAGAAAGGTACTATAAGTCCCCTGTCACCACTGGTGAAACTTTACACCATTGTGTAGTATAAAAGTTATTTAGTGCAGCAGTAATCAAGAATTTGGCAGCTGAAATGAACTACATGGCCCCTTGATAACCTCTGAAGAAGTTAGTATCCTACTGTAAGTGCTCACTTGATTACCAGGGAGTAATTAAGGTGGTATGGAGAACAGAGCTTCAGGTAATTAGAACTTGGAATTAGTCCGGTGTGTTGTGAGTAGCTGTGATTGGCAGTAGGTTTGGGGAGAATATCAAGTATGGTAACAAATACCTTCATCCCTTCTTGTCCACTGGGGATTGGTTCCAGGACAACCCCCTCTCCCTCTCCCTGCCCCCAACCCTGCTCTGGCTGTGGGTACCAAAATCCAGAGGATGCCCAAGTCCCTTATATAAATTGGTGTATTATGTAATATTTGTGTATAACCTATGCACAAGCTCCTGTACACTTTAAATCATCTCTCAATTACTTAAAATACCTACTACAATGTAAATGCTATGTAAGTAGTTGCTGGTGCCTGGCAAATTCAAGTTTTGCTTTTTGGAAGTTTCTGGAATTCTTGTTTTCTCCAAATATTTTGGCTCTACTGGTGGTTGAATCTGCGGATGTGGAACCTACAGATACAGAGGGCCAACTCTGCAATTTACTTATTCTAAATGTAATTCCTACTACAGAAAAGAAAAGAGATGTATTTACATCAGTTTCTGTTTGTGTTAGAAAAAAAAGTACAAACTAGTGATTCCAGTTTGATGAGCACTGACAATGTTACTTGCATAGCTATTTAACAGAGGAAAGAAACAGTCGTAGGAAACAAGGGAGAGAGCCTCAGACTGAAGTATCTCATCCTCCTTGACTTACAGTGATGACAACACTCATCCTTTTGCTTTACTCCAGTAACAATTTAGTGTTTTGTTTTGTGGACTAGACTCACTACAGTGTCAGGAAGAATTCAAAAGGTAAAGGATAATTCTGGTCCATACTGTATATGTTATTGCTAGTAAATTTTCTTTTAATGTAACCTGTGCCACATTTTAGAAAATGTAATAATTGAAGGTGGTATGCAAGCAGTAGCTTCTATAATAAAATAATTGTATATTATGTACTGTGATGTAAACCTTATTGCTTGCTTTGATTTATATGCAAATATTTCTTATTCTTATAGTTTACATTGCTTTCAGCTGCTATCTTAGTTTTTGTGCTCTAGACTATCTCCATTTTTTCTATGGCTACAGTAATAAAATAGGCGAGCAGGAAAAATTATGACTACTTCCTGTCTCATTTTGTGTATTTGTTTCAGTCGTAGTACCAATCTTTTCGGCAACCAGTGTTGTTGATGTCATGAATTTACAGTAAACCTGTGGAATTTACATATATAAAACATAGATGTCATGCTGGTGAATTCAACTTACAAGCCATGGAATAGAACTCTTGCAGTGAGGCTATTAGTTTCAGGTAATTTAAATCTCAGTGGGAACCAAGAAATGGATTTCGAACTAATATATTTTTGAAGTCTTCAAAGATAGGAGATTGTAATATTCTGTGTAAAGAAAAAAAGTAATTTTTTTAAGGTAAAGAGGTTTAAATTTAATGAAGTCTTCAAAGATAGGAGATTGTAATATTCTGTGTAAAGAAAAAAAGTAATTTTTTTAAGGTAAAGAGGTTTAAATTTAATGAAGTGATTAAAAGTAATTTCAAGATTTATTTCCCCTTTATAAAAATTGTTTTTTGTGGCTTAAAGGAAATTGGTTAAAAAATTAGGTTCTTTTTCAACATAATGCCAAATAGGATGGAACATACCTTTCAACATTGGAAACTCTTTCTAATGGGGAGAAGGCAGAATTGTTTGTTGGAGAAGGCACAATTGTTTGTTGCCTGCACAGGGCCTGATGTCATTTATTCACCAATACCATTGTTGATGAGGATGGTGGCATCACTCTTAAGGGATATTTTATACTAAATTTTGTCATCAGGCAAAATGATATCTTGATAAAATGTTTTTGTAATTTTAGAACTTGAAGGAAAATTTAGAACTATTTTAAAGTATAGTTAGTAGTAAGACTCAGTTAATTTTCAGACTCTGCCACTCAGGTGTTACAGTTATTGGCTCCTTTCCATGCGTTTGTTTTCTAACAATAATGGTGTGTAATGGTAGAGATTATCAGTTTGCTCTTCTTGACACTGCCACATCACTGCCTGCAAACTTTGCACACCTCTAACCTGGAATTGTAATGATTTGCTTACTTTTGCCTCTTTCAGGAGACTGTGGGATCCTTGAGGGACTGTGTTTTTGTTTCTATTTATTTATTTAATTTGATTGCACTGGGCCTTAGTTGTGGCACGTGAGCTCCTTAGTTGTGGCATGTGACGTCTTAGTTGTGGCATGCATGTGGGGTATAGTTCCCTGATCAAGGATTGAACCCAGGCCCCCTGCATTGGGAGCGTAGAGTCTTCACCACTGTGCCACCAGGGAGGTCCCCGTATTTATGTTTCTTTTGCAAGCAGATCTTGCATAGTGCTTGATAATTAGTTGGTAGCTGATAAACTCTAGAAAGGCACTGACAACTAATATTTAAAGGGTCTGGTGAAACTTAGGGGCCCACGATCCTGCCTTTTCAAAATATTTTGAGGAAAATTAGCTAACACCCCTAGTGGTACCCAGGGAAGCATATAACTTGTACAAATCAAATTATGGGTCAGAGAAAATTGGAATGCCCATGATGGAATAGTTAGCATCTTTTTGTCTCTAATATTTCAGGCAGTGAGGACTGTTTGTGACTGTGTCCTTTACATGAAGGCTTTGTTTAATTTTTATGTTCCTATTAAGCCTATTAACCTAACATTGGCAGTAATACAATAGATGCTCATTAAAATTTTGAATGAATGGTGAGGGTTTCCTGGTTTATTGCCAGCATAGCCTCCCAACTCTCCCACTAGATGATAAGCAATTTGAGGGTGGGATCCAAGTGTTAGCCATTTTTAAATTCTCCTCTGCCCCACATTCAAAACAGTTCCACATGTATAGTTGGAGATTCCCAAGACCGCTCCCACATTCAGAGATATGCTGGAAGGACTCACGGGACTCAGAATATAGTTCTACTAACAGCTAAGATTTATCACAGTTACATAGTGAGGATACACCACCAGATCATAAGAGGAGAAGCACGGGTGGATTCTGGAGGAATCCATGGGCAGGCTTCCTCATGCTCTCTCTCTCTTGCATAGGGGGTCACATACAGTGTTTTCTTCCCTCAACAGTGAAAATGAAGCAATATAGCTGCAATGTTCCTGCTTAGGGAAGCCCATTAGGGAGTCAGTGCCCAAGACTTTTACTAGGGGCTAGTCATACGGGCGCTATGTTTAGCATGTACCAAAATTCCAGATGCCCTAAAGTAAAGCAGGCACTCAGTATAATCCACATCGTTTGTATAAGCAGGCACAGTAAACCATCCTTATCAGTTAAGGAGCAGTGGGAACACACTCCAAAACCAAGTTCCCAGACACCAGCCAAGGGTAAACCTTGGTAGCTAGCATAGACCTGCTATGTCAATGCTTTTCTGCACAGCATGGCTCTGTATGAATACCATTTTGGGTAGGCAAAGGAATGACATTTGTGGATGGCATTTCTTTCAGTACTTCATACTAGTCTTATGCTTAGTTCGTTAGGGAGATTAAGGTTTCTGTTCTTTAATGGGGTGCCTTTAATACCTTGGTTGTTTAAATGCCTGTTCATCAACTTGGGTTGTTGCTAAATTCCCTTCTTGAGCTTTATGAATGTACCAGACATACTGTCCTCCCCATCCCCACAACAGAGCTTGCCACAAGTACAATTACTTATACTCCACGTCCTCTTGCAAATACAGTCTACTAGGCCATACTCTCTGTTGATTCCTGGTTACAGATAGTTGTTATAAACCCACATAATATTATAATAGCTTCTATTCTGAGTGCTTAATTTTCTTTATTTTGTTTGGTGGGTTGGGGTATTCATAGGATAGGCGCTAAGAAAGCAGTAAAACAAGGGAAAAAGTGAAGATTCCAGAAAATCTGGACATATTGTTGTAGTATCACATGTCCTAAAATGTTCATATCTTAATTTCTGAGCTGTTTAGATGAATCCCTGATAGATGGCATCTCCATGGTAATTGATAGAAAATTACCTTTGATTAGTGCTTTATGCAGTTTTCTGTGATAACATGTTTTCTGATTTTAAAGGTTTCCATCAACTGGGCTCTACCTTTCTGCTTTTTGGAATACAATTATGGCAGTTTTGTAATCAGCAGAGGTTGCCTGATCAGAAACTCAGTATTCTGGCTGATCTCAACTATTTGCAGTATGGCCCACGTTTCTGCAAATTAAGAGGGAAAAAAAAAAAAAGACTCTTGTGTGTCTTAGAGAATTGTGGGTATCAACTCAGGCTCTCACTCAGTTAATCTTGTGTTTTGAAAAGAAAAAAAAAAGAAAGGTGCTATCGACAGTGAGATGTGACAGCTAACAGCAGAAAGAGGAACTATAAAAAAATAGTAGTCTTTGGTTATTTCACAGAGAGAAAAACAGTCTGCTGCTCTTCAGTGGTTTCAGAGGGCATCTCTGTATTATTGCACAGAATAGAAATTGATCTTGATGAGGAGTCATCAAGGGGAGATTCAGTGTGCTCTTCATCAGTGCAGTCTAGGCATAATATATTTTCAACAGGTTTCCATCAGGAATGGTTAGCTTCCTCCCCTCCCCCTCTTTAGTTGTTATACTTAAAGAGATATCTTTCAAGTATGTACACAGCACACATTCATAGATCGCTGATTGTGCTGGATGAAGGACTTGTATTTTGTTCTTATGAAAAGCTTATGGGACAAATGCATATCTATGACTTATTCAGTAATATAATTAAAAAGGTTATGGATGTAACTACAGAAGCAATGCACAAAGGGCAAGAGGGAAGTTTCCAGAAATATCTGGTAAAATGTGGAATGTGTTGTGCATGTTTTCCTCCTTGCCTCACATTAATATTTCTGAGATTGATTTGCAAAGAAAACAATTGGTCACAAATAAAATATATTGTTTTCCAAAGATGTTTCCTGTTCTTGATGAGGCAAAGCAGTCTGAACACTTGGTGGGGAGAGGGAAGGCAATTAAGCCTAGAAATAGGATAAAAGATACTTGACACCTTGGGCCATCTCATGGGAGGGAAAAAGCTCCTACTTTTCAGACTTTAGGAATGTAGTTCTTTGGCAGGCTGGCAGTTTCACTTATCAACTGGGAGAAGACTTATGCCAGTTTGTTATATAAAGGTCCACCCCAGTCCCAGCATCTCTGCTAGGTAACTATCTATATAGTAACATTTACTAACCACTTGCAATGTGGACCAGGCACTGTGATAAATGATTTTCATGGATAACCTCATTTAATCCTCTGTAACCCTATGGCGTGGTCATTATTTTTATCTCCAGTTTAGGAAGAGGCTGAAATTCAGAGGAGACTAACCCGCCCAAGGTTAGTTGTGCCTGATGCTAAACTCTGAGCTCTGAACTGCTATGCAGTGTTGCTTCCTACGTGAATGCGCTCCCTGAGCGCCATGATACAGATCTCCAGCAGGTTTCCCCCAGTTATTGTTTGACAACAGGGATAATTATGGATGTAAGAAAATGCAACAAATGGAAAATGGCCCCTTCTTCTTCTAGAAGTTACTAGGAGGGGAATCTACTTATGATAAATGACATGTAGACCTACCAGCCCTTATTTTTAAGTTCAAAACTGTGAAAGAATGCTTTGTTTCATGATGTTTGGTAACCTCTTTGTGGTTCCGTACAGTTACTCTTCCTGTTTTGTTTTGGTACTTTCTTCTAAGCAGTCCTTGACTGCTCATTTTACAGACAATTTATCGTCCTGAACATGGGTGCTCAGACCCCATAATGCTGGAACTCTCCTTTGTTGCTTTTGGGCTCCTACTGCTACCAAAACTGGGGCAGGGACTTCCCTCGCGGTCCAGTCCAGTGGTTAAGACTCCTTGCTTCCATTTCAGGGGGCGCAGGTTCAGTCCCTGGTGGGGGAAATAAGATCCCACAAGCCTCAAGGCAAGGCCAAAACAAAACAAAACAAAACAACTGGGGCAGTGCTGCTCTCCTCCCTGCCAGTTTTCAGGGCTTCCTCTGGACCCCATCCCTTGTTGCAAGGGATTTGAGGGCTTAGAAATTCTGTTATTACAATAACATTATTTTATGGGTTAACTGTGTTTTTCAGGATAGCCTTGGAACTTGACTTTTTATTTAAACTTCTTTCTTATTAAAATATGTCCCAGCATTTTTTGCCAGATGATTTGCAAACTGTCTTTAGAATACAACCCAATTGTAAATTGGGACTGCTTGTATAACACAGATAGGGTTGGGGATAGTTTTTCTATCAGATTGGATTGAATATTCCAATTTGAATCCTGTGATATATATGAAATTGTGTATGCTGCAGTTAGTTTAACACTTCAGTTGCTATAAAAGCATAATTTCAATAGTATGTAAATTTAATGTAACTTTGGAGACAGAGTTGGTTTGTTCATTTCAATGTTAATTTATTTAAATTTTAGATATTTTAAAATAGGTTTGTTTGTGTAGGCCTGGTAATGTTTTTTTTATTTCAATATCATTACATTTGGAAATGAAAGTTACTTTAAAATAGGCTCCAAGGAGATGTTAGTTAAATTATTAGTAATGAGTTTGGATGCTTTGGAAAAAAGTATACTTGTCAATGAATAAACATAATGAAACTGCAGTAGCATCTCTTTGTAATGCTGCCGTCACAGGGTACACTACCTGTTTATGAGGACTCATTTTGCTATATCATGATTTTACTATATACAGTGATAGTTTCAGGAGCAGTAGGACTTTAACATATTAAAAGCTCTGCTATTTTGGGATATTGGAGTATAGGTTCTTCCATATTAGAACTTTTGTTTGAGGAATGCATATTTGGAACCTAGTTCTAGAATCTTATATAACCATTGGAGAATGATGAAAGAGGTCACTCTAGCTTATCTATTTTGATTTCACTCCCTACTGTGCACTTCATTACTGATCTTTCCTATCTACTCTTTTCTTAGTATTCTATTTCCACACTTAGAAAAATCATTGTATACAGAGAGTACAACTATCTTGTAGAAAAGTTAGTCAAGAAACCAGACTCCCCTCCCCACCCAAAATGCATCTTAATTTTACTCTCTTGAGCAAAGCAGTGTTAGTGTTTGTTTTATTTTTTAGTTTTACTCAACAAGATAGTATGATTATCTTTCCCTGTCAAAATATATAAAGCTACATAATTTTGAATGGCTCCATAGTATTCTTTTATGTTGGAGATCTGGTGGATTACCCATCCTCAAACAAACAAATGGGATGGAGGGAGATCCCCTTGGACTTACCTGGGGGAAATCAAGCAGAGGTGGGAACAGAGTTACAGAGAGCGTGTAGGTCCAAGTCAAGAGGAGAAAGAAATAAGGTATGGGTCAATGCATGAGCAGTGAACTCTAACTGAATAACTTTGCCCATGGGGAATGGAAGCTTAATGAGTGACAGAGTCCCAGCAATTGATTAATTAGGTAAATCTGTCCCTCCAGGGGAAGAAGGAAGTGAGGGCTTGGACAGGAGGATTCTAAGTCTTCTTCCTAATACCATTCCCTTCCAGAGAGCAGAGTGAAAGTCTCCTCCCCTCTTTGGAAACATATCTCATGCCATTTCACTATTGAAAGACATTTGGATTATTTTCAATTTTTAACTGTGATCATTCTAAAATGAGCATCCTTATTTCTGCAACCTTGAAGAATTATTTCATTTTTTTTTTTTGTCTTTATATACGAGAAGTAGAATTTCTGGATCAGGGAATACACCTGTTTGAAGACTTTTGATAATTGTTACTAAATTGCCAACCCTCATTTATATCTTTCATGTTCCATTTTTATTAGGGAGGTTAGGAAAGAACTTTAGTATTTAAGTACTTACTATGCACTAGGCATTTACTTTTATCTCATTTAATCCTCACAGTTCTGTGAGGTAGATGGAATTCTTGTTCTCTTAGAGATGAAGAAACTGAAGCTTAGTAACTTGCCTAAAGTCACAAAATTTGTGGAATAGAATCAGGAGTCAAATCCAGGTCTGATACCAAAGTTCCTGGTCTTTCCACTGTGTCAAGATGCATCTTTTTTATTCTTCTGTCACATTTCTCTCATCATCAAGCTGAGCTTTGCTGAAGAATGGGTTATTGGGACTGAGGACATGATAGTAATTGAAATGAATGTCCCTGGATTTTATTTTTCTCTACCTCCACCCTGTTCCTGACATAAGCCATTTAATATCTTATTAAAATCATCACTGTTCTTTGACCAGAAACATCAGTCTTTACCAATCATACCATAAGTTATCTTCTTTGTCGGAAAGATAAATAGATAAGAAAGTAGATAATTCAGAGCATAAAAAACCATCCCATCACCTGATTAGAGGAATATGGCTTGAGGTAAAAAAAAAAAAATCTGTGAATGGGTCATTTTGTGCATTTGACTAATTTCAGAAAGGATGTATTGAACTTTCATGTGCAAAACACTGGACTAGCCACTGCAAAAGTAGTATGATAGACGTGGAATCTCATTCACATCAGATTTGCAGCCTAGTTCAGAGAAAAAATATACATGCATAGGTGTGTATATGTGTGTGTGATTTTCATAAGAACTTAAATAATGTAAGACAATGTGTAAAAAATAGTATAGTACACAGTAAATATTTGTGTCGTAGGAATATAGAGTAGAGGAAAGCTGGTGAGGTAAGACAGCTGTTGAGGTAGAAAGAGAGACCATAGGTTGTTCACATGTGTCTCCTTAGTGCTGATCTCAGTGCCTGGCTGACACAAAGTAGGTATTCAGTAAAGGTGTATTGAATGGATACATTAAAAATAGTGGAAATAGACTTTTTTAGTTGGCAGGGACTTTAGAAGTCAGGTGGTCAAGCTGCCCAAACTACTTCAAATCTACTTGGAGCATTAAAATAACCAAATACCATTTCACACTCATTAAATTGCCCTCCCCCCACCAATAGTGTGATAATACCAGGTACTGGAAACTCTCATTTTCTGCTCATAGGTACTATAAGTACGTACAGTCATGTTAGAGAGTAAGTTGGCAGCATCAATTCAAGTTGAAGAGAAGTATTATATATCCTATGACATAAAAAAATCTCCTTTAATATATAAACTCTAGAGAAACTCTCACCTATGTGATTGTATTAATTTCCTAGGGCTACCATAACAAATTACCACAACTTTGTTGTCTTAAAACAGCAGAAACTTACTGTCTTACATTTCTGGAGGCCAGAAATCTGAGATCAAGGTGGTGGCAGGGCTGCACTCCCTAAGAAAGCTCTCGGGGAGAATTCTTCCCTGCCTCTCTCTTCTGCTTCAGATAGCTCCATGTATTGTTTGGCTTATGGCTGCATTACTCCAGTCTCTTCTTTTGACCTCACATGGTCTTCTCCTTTTCCCAGTGTGACTCTCCTCTGCGTGTCATTTATTTATTTAGTTTATTTATTTATTTATTGGCTGCGTTGGGTCTTCATTGCTGCACACGGGCTTTCTGTAGTTGTGGAGAGCGGGGAGCTACTCTTAGTTGCAATGCGTGGGCTTCTCATTGTGGTGGCTTCTCTTGTTGTGGAGCACAGGCTCTAGGTGCATGGGCTTCAGTAGTTGTGGCACCCAGGTCAGTAGTTGTGGCTTGCGGGCTCTAGAGTCCAGGCTCAGTAGTTGTGGCACATGGGCTTAGTTGCTCCGCGGCATGTGGGATCTTCCTGGCTCAGGGATCGAACCCATGTCCCCTGCATTGCCAGGCAGATTCTTAACCACTGCACCACCAGGGAAGCCCCACATCTGTGTGTCTTTTATAAGAACACTTTTCATTGGATTGAGTGCCCACCTGGATAATCCAGAATGATCTCATCTCAAGATCCTTAACTTAATTATGTTTATAAGAACCCTTTTTCCAAATAACATCATGGGGACTTCCCTGGTGGTCCAGCGGTTAAGACTCCATGCTTCCAATGCAGGGGGCCCAGGTTCGATCCCTGGTCAAGGAACTAGATCCCGCATGCTATAACTAAGACCCAGCGCAGCCAAAACAAAACAAAACAAAACAAATAAGGCCACATTCACAGGTTCTCAGGGTTAGAATGTGGACATATCTTTTTGGAGGCCACCATTCAACCTACCATTTCAACAAAGGTTTAGAGCAGTAGTACTTGTACTGAAACTAAGCCTAACTTCCATGCTGTTTGTTCTGGTCCTCTAATAGTTCCTGATAAGTGGCGGGTTATTTCATTACCATGTCAATAATTGAAAATTTAAGAGAAGAGTGATTATGGCTTTATTGCATTACTTTTAAATTTATTAAGGCTAGTTTTATGGTCTGGCATATAGTCTATTTTATTGAATGTTCCTGGTGCACTTGAAAAAGAAGATATATTCTGTGGTTGGTTAAAGTGTTCTATAAACATCATTTAGATCAAGTCAGTTAATAGTGATGTTCAAGTCTTCTATATTCTTAATGATTTTCTGTCTACTTATTTTATCAGTTACTGAAAGAGGCATGTTGAAATCACCAGCTCTAATTATGGATTTGCCCATTTCTTCTTCAGTTCTGTCAGATTTTGCTTCATGTTGAAACTCTGTTATTAATTATATACACATCTAGGATTGTCTTCTCTATTAATTGACCATTTCATAATGATGGAATATCCTTCTTTATCTTTAGTGATGTTCCTTGTCCTAAAGTCTACTTTGCATGATATTTATTTAGCTACTCCAGCTTTCTTATAATTACTATTTGCATGATATATCATTTTCTATCCTTTTACATTTAACCCATCTGTATCTTTATATTTAAAGTGAGTTCCTGGTAGAAAGTATATATTTGAGTATATATATTTTTAATGCTGACAATCTCTGCCTATTAATCTATATGGTTAATCCATTTACATTTAATATAATTATTAATATAGCTGTGTTTATGTCTACAGTCTTACTAATTTTCTGTTTCATCTGTCCTTGGTTCCTTTAATCTCTTTTCCTGCCTTCTTTTGGATTAAGTATTTATTTTTTACTATTCCATTTTATCTCATCTATTAGCTTATTAGATATACCTTTTATTTTAGTTTTAAGTGGTTGCTATAGGGTTCACAGTATTCATCTTTAACTTATGATAGTCTAGCTTTAAATGATGTTATATATATTCCTGTATAAGAACCTTACAATAGCATACTTACATTCTTCCCTCTCATCTTTTGTGCTATTATTGTCATACATTTTACTTCTACATATGTTATAGGTCTGAACATACATTGTATTATTTTTTCTTTAATGAAGGGCAAGCTGAGATGAAGCGAGAGAGTAGCACAGACATATATATACTACCAACTGTAAAATAGATAGCCAGTGGGAAGTTGTTGTATAACAAAGGGAGTTCAACTCGAGGATGGAAGATGCCTTAGAGAATTGGGACGGGGAGGGTGGGGGGGACTCGAGGGAGGGTGGGGGGGGGAGTCAGGGGAGGGAGGGAATACGGGGATATGTGTATAAAAACAGATGATTGAACTTGGTGTACCCCCCCAAAAATAATAAATAAATAAGTAAAATTTAAAAGAAAGAAATATAAAAAAAAATCAATTATGTTTTAAACGAAAAGAAACTAGAAACTGTTTTATCTATTCTCCTCTGTTTCAGAGACAATTCTGGCACTCTTCATTCCTTTATGTGGATCTGAGTTTCTATCTGGTATCGATTTCCTTTAATCTAAAGAACTTCCTTTAAACATTTCTTGTAGTGCAGGTTCCCTTCACTTGGATTCTTTCAGATTATGTTTGTCTGTTAGCATCTTTATTTTACCTTCATTTTTGAAGGGTATTTTCATGGGATACAGAATTCTAAGATGATAGTCTTAAGATGATAGGTTCCCCCTCCCCCCATTTTTTGTTTGTTTGTTTGTTTTTAGCACTTTAAAAATGTCATATCTTCTCTTATGGCTTGTACTGTTTATGATGAGAAGTCAGCAATCATTTTAAACTCTGATCCCTTCTATGTAACATGTTTTTCTCTCTGGCTGCTATTAAGGTTTTTTCCTTTATCATTGGTTTTCAGCAATATGATTATAATGTACCTCGGGGTTATTTTGTGTTTATTTTGTCTGGGGTTCATTGAGAGTCTTACATTTGTAAATTGATATTTTCCATCAAATTTGGAAAATTGTGGTCCTTCATTCATTCAAATATTTCTTTTGATTTGTCCCTTCACCGTTTTGGAAGTTTCTTCTATATTTTATCACATTATGTTATGCCATATGTCATTGAAGTGCTCTGATACTTTTTTTAACCATTTTTTCTTTTCTGTGCTTCAGATTGCTAGTTCTTATTGCCATTATTTCTGTTTTACTCATCTTTTTTTTTATTGCAGTGTCTAATCTGCTGCTAGCTCATACAGTGAAATTTTCATTTCAGATATTGTAGTTTTCAGCTCTAGAGTCCTATTTGGTTCTTTTTCTGTAGTTTCATTTCTATTCTCATTGTGTTCATGTTTTCTTTAAATCTTGAATATACTAATAACATCTGTTTTAAAATCTTTGCCAGCTGTTTCTGCCACCTCTGTCACTTCTGTAATTTGTTTCTATTGAGTGATTTTCCTTGTGTCTTTGAGTCATATTTCCCTGCTTCTTTGATTATCTGGGAATTTTTGACTGGATTCTAGATAGTAGAATGTGACATTGTTGAATTTATAATTTGGTTGTCTTAAAGAGCATTAGGTTTTGTTCTGGTTGTTAATTTATATGTAGATCAACTTGATCATTTCAAGACTTGTTTTTAAACTTTGTATGAATCTAAAGTAGCATTTCCTTTAGGGCTAGTTTAGCCCTACTTCTAAAGTGTGGGGTTTTTCTGGTCTCTGAACGCCCAATGAAGTCTTTCCACTCTGGCTGATCAGAATGTCTTCCAGCCCTGTGTAATCTCCAGTAGGTGTTAAGTTTATTCTTTTCTGGTAGTTATTCCTTCTTTAGTACAGTAATGGTCTGTGCGCATCCTCATCAAGTCTCCCCTACTCTTGGGCAGATTAGTACTCAGCCAAAAACTCAAGGAGAGTCCACTGTGGATGTCTGGAACTATTTTTCTCTGGGGCTTTCTCTTCTCTGATACTGTACCCCATAAATCCAAACTGCCTCAGCGTCCCTGATCTTGCCTCTCTCTCTCTTCAGCTCTGTAAGACTATAGTACTCTGCATAATTTCCCTCTTCCTAAACTGTAATGGGAAAGGTACCTCCATACGCAAAGCTGGGATGACTACAGGGCTCACTTTGTTTCCTTTCTCTCAGGGATCACAGCCCTGTGCTGCCTGTTGTCCAGTGTCTGAAAACAGTTGTTTCATGTATTTTGTGTAGTTGCCTAGTTGTTTACACATGGAGGGTTAGTCTAGTACCAGTTACTCCTTTATGGCCAGAAGCAGAAGTCCCTAGTATAGCTTTTTTAGATGAATGAGAGGTATTTGTTTGCCTTTCGTTAGTTAATAGATTTTGAATTTGTGTTCACTTTTTTCTTGGGTGTTGCATTTAAAAAGTGACCTTTCTTAATTCAAGGGCAAAATTTTATGTATATAAATGTATATATAAAACCATGAGGTAACTGTCTAAGCTTAATTAGTCATGCAGACTTCTTTGTGGATTGTTTTTAAAATTCCTGTATGTATGAGAGACATTTATATGCTGAATTTGTATGTAGTCTGTTTCAACTGAAGAAGATCATTACAATTGTGACCTACTTTTTTTCCGTTGGATTTTATTCACTAATAGCCAAGTGTTTTGATAGAGTGTAAAGCAGCATTTTATTAGTTTCTCAAATCCCTTGCTATGTTCTCTTGCAGAATGAAATTTTTCACCATTTATGTCATAGTGCAGAATATAGAATATGAAAATATAATTGTCCACTTTTCTTAACTGCAATTACAATTTGAATAGTCTCACAAGATACATTTCTTTTCCCCAGACATGAGTGAAGCCTCTTTTGAGTTCAGAGCTAAAATTAAGGACTATTTTCGATTGAGTCCCCAGGACACTCAGTTTTTCATTCTAGGTAGCACTATCTCATTTTTACATTTCCTGTGTTGTCTCTGTAGATGGTTAGAAAAGCAATACTTCATCAAAACGACGGGTTACTGCCAGCACCCCTCTGTGAGATGGTTATTAAAAGCATGTCCTTTCCTCTCCAATTCAGAGTGCAAGGTTTTCACTGATGTTATATACTTGAGCTCTTCTGACACAAGGGAGAGGAGAGCGAAAACAGCTCTCAAACCTGGGTTTATAGCCTTCGGTATCATTTGGTATTTCTGTGAACTAGGTGAGGTAGTTGTTAATCTTTTTCTACCTCTCTATCATTAACATGGTTGATCGTCAGTGAGAGCCGCAGTCAAACAAAAATGGAAACTTTGTAATTTATGTATAGCTTTAAAAAGGCAAAGAAATGAAGGATTATTGCAGTTGGTGCAGTCTCCGATACAATTAATATCAAATGCATATAAATCCTATTAGAGATCTGTCATGGGTGAAAAAGGAATATGAAAAATGCGTGACCTATCTTTATTAGATTCAGTTAGAGAGAGACCATACAGAGCTAAGGAGCTTTACGAACTGCATATTAATCATAACCAGTCTTCTGAGATAAACCTATTTCTTGTAACTTATCAAAGCTGTACAGAAGATTAGTCATTCCCTTTGGTAAAGGAATGTTTTACATATTGTTCTGAGTTTTGAACATCTCAGCTTTAAAAACTGATTAACAGATATTTTAATACTAAAATATATCTCAGTGAATTATATAGTTTAGGCAGCTATTATCCTGTAATGCCACCTCAATAGGGAGATGGGCTCTTTGTCAAAACCTCTACATCATTGTTTTGTTGCCTATTGAACAAGACACTCTAGGGAGTTGTATTAGAGACCAGACAAAAGAACTTTGCTATAGCAAGCAATCATTAAATCATGCAGAAATATTTCTTTCTTAAATCTTTACTTTAAGCAACAATTGGTAGTTGCCAGCACCGTTTTTTTCATGTCACTTTCAATTCCTGAAGTCTTTTATCTCTTTGAAAAGGAGCAGAATTAGCTTAAGGGGACGGTTAAGACCATCATGTTAATGCACAGTATTACTAAAGATAGGAGATGTATAACAGCTATAATCTGACAAAGATAATTAAGATCTTGTTTTAAAAACATGTGCGAAGGTTTCATAAGATTATGAAACTTTTAGACAAAACGTAAAGAGTAAGGTTGAAACTGTATTTTCTGTTGTTGGTTCACAAAACTTAGAGATGTTGAGTGATTTAAGCATTTAGATTCTGACCTCCTGTTGTCACTTGAGTGTCCACAATGTGTGGTCTTGTCAATAAAAATATAAAACCACATCATGACGAAGATATGTAATAATATATATCATTTTATTACTTCGTTTTCATTTTTCTAAAACAATAGGCTTATTTGAAAAGTTAAAAAATATGGAACTATACGCATTAAAAATAAAATCTCTCATTCTTCCCATTCTATATTCTAGGAGTAACTACTGTTAATAATTTGGTGTATAATCTTTTTACATATCTTAAAAAAGACATTTATTGAGGGAATACACATAAAAGTGCACAAATTATAAGCATGCAGTTCAATGAATTATCTCAAAGTCAGTTCACCCACATAACCAACACCCAATTCAACAAGTAAAACATTGCCAGTTCTTCCCAATTCCTGCTGCCTTCCGTCTCCTCAAAGATAACTACTAATTTGACTGGAAGCACTATAGTTTAGCACTGTCTATTTTTTTTTTTTTTTGGCCGTGCTGCATGGCCTGTGGGATCTTAGTTCCCTGACCAGGGATTGAACCCATGCCCTCTGTAGTGGAAGCTTGGGGTCTTAACCACTGGACCACCAGAGAAGTCCTTCGTACTGCCTATTTTTGAACTTTATGTGAATTGAACCGTTGAGTATCTCCTTTTCTGTATCTGGCTTCTTTCACTCAACCCCTTGTTTCTGAGACTCATTCACAGTCTTGAGTGTAACGATGGTTTTGTTATTTTTTTGTTCTGTAGCCCAGGTCAGCAAACATTTTCTGTAAAGGGCCAGACAGTAAATATTTTAGACTTTGTGCATCATTGCAGTCCCTGTCGCAACTGCTCAGTTGACTGTTGTAGTACAGAAGTAGCCATAGACAATATACAAATGAACGTCGTCGTATTCCAGTAAAACTTTATTTACAGAAATAGGCTGCAGGCCCGATTTGGCCAATGGGCCACAGTTTGCCAACCCCTGCTGTATAGTATTCCATTATGTAAATATATCAAAATTAACTTACCATTCAGATATCAACAAACCTTTGTGTTTTGGCTATGAATACTGTTACACATGTTTTTGTATACATGTGCATGCATTTCTCTTTGGTATATAGAGTTACCTGCTCAAAGGCTGTATACCTAGGTTCAACTTCAGTAGTAATGCCAAATGGTTTTCCAAAGTGAGGGGTTAATTTATACCCCTACCCGTAGTCACACTCATCATCAGTTGTTATTGTCAGTCTTTTTAAGTGAGATTTTCTTTACTAAATTAAGTTACTCATAATACGTGATGATATTTTCATTAAAAAAATTAAAACATTTAGAGACTCCATGTATCAACTTATCTAATCACAAAACTCTATATAGAAAATTTGGTATAATATGTTAGCCTCTCATTTAACCAATTATTTTCCTTAATCCTCATATGCTAAAGGAGTGATACAGCATACATTATGTAAATTATGTATTGAACTGACTTTTATTCTCAACAGATATCTCATGGTAGCATTAGTTTGGCCATGCAGAACAAAGGAGAACACTTCAATCCTGTACTCTATTAATAGCCTTTTCCAAGGTTATCTATGACCTTTAACTTAGAGTCCAAATCCAAAGTCCTTTTCTCAAATGTCATCTTCTTGAAATTCTTTTTTTGGCATTTGGTATCAACTACTATCCATTCTTTCTGGACCCTCAGGTGCTTTCTACCTGTCTATACCCTGTTTCTATTTCCCAGCTTCCCATCTTCCTGCCTCAATAATTTTTCCTAGTTCCTGAGTTTTCGATCAAGGCCTTTATTCTCCTGCTGAAATTTGCCTGCTGTGATGAGTTCATATTATCATTCTTATGTGTATGCTCTTAAATTTACATCTTTGATCCAAACTTCCCACCTGTGTTCTGGTCTTATATTTCCAGATACCTAGAAGGAGTGATTATTTCATCTCATCTTCTCAAATTTAAATGTCTAAAGTGAAACTCATAATATTCACGTTTATATCCTCTTCTCTCCATCCCCCCAAAGTCCCAACCTCCCGTCTACCCCATATAACAAACACAGAGTAGGCAGAAGTGTTTTATTAAGCTTTGATAAGTACGAATGAATAGAATAATTTCTTATTTGGTTAAATGAAAGGAAAGGGAAGGAATGGCACATTTTTATAAAACTCATATTAGGAAAGGAATTTGTAACTGTATTCAAAATAATATGAGATACTGTTGATTTGAATATTTGTTCACCACATGTAATTCATTTCACAGCCATAGTTTGGGATAGTTAGGCAAGTGAATTTTGGAAAATAGTACATGAGTAGTGCTAGATGATTCTAATTGAACAATAATCATAGTTCAGTTCATTCTCGTGTTCCAAAAATACAGTTATAAATATGTGCTAAAATTTAAAGATAATTTATTCAGCATAAATAAGTGATAACTATCATCTTGAAAAAGGAATTGCTTCTGGGTGGTTAAGAAAAAGCATGTCTTTCCAGTGAGGCACTGATATTCTCTGAATCTAAAAGGAGTTAGTTTAAGACTTTTGAGAACAGCATGTAATTCATCAGAGTGTCATTTCCAAATGTGGAAGCCCTTAATCTCATAGGGAATGGGGAGAGTCACTGAAATTCTTTAATATCCTTGATATACTGCCAAGTTGTAGGGTACTTAGGGGAATTTGCTGGCAAACTAACATAGGTAAAATAACATATGTTTGGGTGCCTACTATGATCCAGGCATTATTGTAGCAGCTTGTAAGGACAAAGAGAAAAAAAAATACACACACATGTATATACATTCATGTACATACGCATGCATATATGTACACACAAATATAGATAGATACATTCCCAAGTGTAAATGCTATGGTAAAAAGAACGGAAATAGAGCAGGGTAGAGAGTAATAAGGGTGAGGTTTACAATTTGAAGTAGGATGGTCAGGATAGGCCTTATAGTGATATTTGAGTGGCGATGGGAACAGGGTAAGGGAGTGAGCCAAACAAACACCTGATATGGCGTTTATTTCGTAGGTTTTTAATTTATTTCTCACGTTATTCCTGAAAGAATTCGGTGCCTCAATTATTTAGTAGATCAAAACTAAAGTAAAACATGATGCAGTGGCATTTTCTGCATTTGATAACATAAGGGAACCATGCTAGGGAAACATAGTTTACTCCAGGGAAGCGTTCTGCCTGGACTTTTGTTTTATTGTCAGGGTGCCTGCTGGGGTTCCATGCTGCCCACAGTTGTCACTGAGGGTGGGCTGTGTCACTGTAATGTTGCCACACTCGATGAAATTGGCTTCGATTGGAATATCACCTCAGACTCTGAACATGGTTCTTTTTGAGTGCAGATTTTCTAATCTAAAAATCCAATGAAAATGAATGCGAGAGTTTCCTGGAAATGCCTAGATAATGTGAAGCCATTGTAACAGTGATGGTTTGGAAATAATTCTTCCGATGTTGTGATCTGCTGAGTGGAATAATGCTGTATTTGTGGTAAAGGCGAAGGCAGATAGAACTAAAAGTAGTCCTCAAATCACACAGTATAGGAAATTACCTATTCCAATTATGTAGCATCTGCTCTAGTTGCTGACTTTCCCCGTTATTCACCATCACTGTAATTGAGAAACCTGGAATATCTAGAAAGTGAACTTTGAATAGAGAGCTCTTAGTTTGTTATGTTACTGCTAAGTATCATTGGAATAAATACAGGTGTCGTTTTACAAGATGTTTGGTGATTATTCTACACAGAAGCCTAAATAGTTGTATCCTGAATTTCTAACTCAGTATTCAGAATTCTAGAATCTATGTGGGGAATGTTCCTTCTACTTTTATGTAATTTTACAGATAAATCTTCAGTTTTCCAATATGGCAACGTATCACTCATATTCAAGTGAGAACATACAGGGCTTGTAATTCGAAAAATTAAGGATTAGCTATTACATTTTATAGGTTCTAACCGTGTATGATCCAATGTACTTTTTTCAAAAAATAAATTTATTTATTTATTTAATTGGCTGTGTTGGGTCTTTCTTTTGCTGTGCGCAGGCTTTCTTTAGTTGCGGTGAGTGGGGGCTACTCTTCGTTGTGGTGCCCGGGCTCCTCATTTCCGTGGCTTCTCTTGTTGCGGAGCACGGGCTCTAGGTGCGTGGGCTTCAGTAGTTGCAGCACATGGGCTCAATAGTTGTGGCTCACGGGCTCTAGAGTGCAGGCTCAGTAGTTGTGGCGCACGGGCTTAGTTGCTCTGCGGCATGTGGGATCTTCCTGGAGCAGAGATCGAACCCGTGTCCCCTGCATTGGCAGGCGGATTCTTACCCACTGCGCCACCTAGGAAGCCCTGATCCAATGTACTTTTGCTTAGTTTCTTGGCTTCTGGTTTCTGTGAAACTGGAATTGCCACTTTAACATTAAATGTTAAACGTCGTATGTTTGGTTAGCCAATTGTATATATTTAATTTTTGCAACAAGGAAGGAAAGGTATAGACATCCTGGATTCATTAGTAAAGGAACCAGGTCATTAAATCCAGCTGGGCCAGTGGACAACTTTAAGTGAGGCAGGGAGTACAGGTAAATGTCATTGGTTTAGGCCCCTAGGTTTCAGTGTTGAAGAGGAATCATTAATAGTCTAGGAAATTGAGAACCAGAGTCTGGGACCCTGGAACAGCATCTGGGCTAAGAGAAAAGTCCTAAATAGACATCAGAGATGCTAGGCAAAGGAAAAAGGATACCAGGAATTCCTAAAACTTGATATGGATCTAAAGGTTTTATAGACCATGAGCTTTCCTGTTGAGAAGCATATCAGCGCAGAAAGCACACCTAGAGGGACCCTGGTCCGTAAAGCTCAGATTGGGAAGGAGGGTGCTTCTGCATCTACTGTCCACCACAGATGAGATTTGTTATTGTAGAAAAACAACAAAATCTCCTTGTGGACCTTAAAAAATGCGTGAGCTCTTTTTGAGGTCCATATTTCATGAAAATTAAAAACGTATCTGAAAGCATAATTGGTTTAAAAATTATGTATTTTTTTGCCCACTCTTAATTGGGAAGATTTAGTTTCTTGACCGTTTATATTACATATAACTCTCATTCCTAGATACTTTAATAAAGGTGCCATCCTTCCCACTCTCTCCTATCTTCATAATGGGGCTGATTTAACAAATGCTCAATAGATAGGCAAAAATCCCACCCAGCATTGACTGGTTTCTTAAAGGAGGTGTGGATAAGGAATAAAGAATAGAATTATAAAATTTACAAAATGCCATCAGTTGCACCAGTACCTGTATTACCCTAAATAGTAATTATTGTTCTGCAGTTATAGTGACGAAAGATTTTCTATTAGGCAAAAGAAAGAAAAATGAATGTGCATTCTTTCCTCATCCCACCTCCTATTTTGAATGTATCTGAAAGGCTGATTTAAATCTTGCTTAAAAGTTTACATTTAAAAAAATGCATGCACTTCACATAGGTGTGGTAATGCTTAAGTGTCCATTAAAGAAGACATTTCACATTTTCAACATGAACGGTTTCCTACTCTAAACATTTTTATTAAGCCATTTATTCAACAAAGGAGGGCTAGCACAGCAAGCATTAGTGTAGATGTTTTTCAACTACTCCTGTGTCAGGAATGTTGATGATTGTTTTAAATTACACGATGACAGGGATCTTTATCTTCTTTTGTCACTTAAAAGTGGCTTCTTACGCTACTTTGAACAGTGTCATGTATTTATGTGTTTTAAAAGTATTTAAAGACATGCTTGGTAAAGATGTTTTTAATTGCTTGTGCATATTTCATAGATTGTTGTATGAAATAAAATGGTGATTATTAAGTTTTTGGACACCCAGCCACAAATGTTGTTTCCTGATATTCCATGGTGTCCATTGGGTATTTGATATAAACAAGATCTCCATCTCTCTCTCTGTCTCTCCTTCATTGTGGTTTTTGTTGTTGTTGTTTGTTTTTTGTTTTTTTTTTGGAACCTTTCATGGTGGTTTTGATTTGCGTTTCCCTGATGATTAGTGATGTTGAGCATCTTTTGATATGCCTCTTGGCCGTTTGCATTCTTCTTTGGAAAAATGTCTATTCAGTTCTTCTGCCCATTTTTAAATCAGGTTTTTTGCTTTTTTGATGTTGTTGTATGAGCTCTTTATGTATGTTGGATATTAACCCCTTATTGGCAAATACTTGGGTGACGAGAGGGAAGTGCACTGATGGAAAGGGTTCATTATTTCCTTAAGTTTCTGCCCTTTTCTCTCCCTTACCCTTTGGGACTGCTTTAATACATGTATTAGTCTTCTTGTGTATATCCTTTAGGTCCCTTAGGCTTTCTTCACTCTTTTTCATTCTTTTTTCTTTTTGCTCCTTTGATTGGGTAATTTCAGTTGTCTTCAAATATGCTGTTCTTTGTTTTGTTTGATCAACTCTGTTGTTGAACACCTGCAATGAATTTTTAGTTCAACTATTGCATTCTTCAGGTCCCAAATTTCTGTTTGGTTCTTTTTTATATTTTCTGTTTCTTTGTTCAAATTCTCAATTTGGTCATGCATCATTTTTCTGAGTTTGTTGAGCATATTTTTGATAGCTATCTTGAATTCTTTGTCAGTAAATTCATATACCTCTTTTTTTTAAAGAGTCAGTTTCTGCAGATTTTTTGTTCCTTTGGGCCATTTTTCCTTGGATTGTGTGTATGTGTGTGTGTTCATTGAACTTTGTGTTGTTGTCTGTGCATTTGAAAAAAGAGCCAAGTCTCCAAGTCTTTAGAAACTTGGAAAGGCCTTCACCAATCAGCCTTGCTAGAGATTCTGGGGGCCTCTCAAACCTTTTCTCTATACATGTATTTTCTGGACTTGTGTGTGTAGATTTTTTTTTTTTTGGCTGCATTGGGTCTTTGTTGCTGTGCACGTGCTTTGTCTAGTTGCAGCGTGTGGGTCTACACTTTGTTGTGGTGCATGGGCTTCTCATTGTGGTGGCTTCTCTTGTTGCAGAGCACGGGCTGTAGGTGTGTGGGCTTCAGTAGTTCCGGTGCACAGGCTCAGTAGTTGTGGTGCACAGGCTTAGTTGCTCCGCAGCATGTGGGATCTTCCCGGACCAAGGGTGGAACCCGTGTCCCCTGCATTGGCAGGCAAATTCTTAACGACTGTGCCACCAAAGAAGTCCTGTGTGTGGAGATTTTTAATTGAGGGACTTTTCTGGTTTATTTTATTTTTTCAGGAACTTGTAATCTCTTGTTCCTTCTGATATCTGTCTGCTGTTCCATGGGTCCTCTGAAGAAGCAGCATGTCCCTCAGCTCTTTTTTTGCTCTCAGTGGCCCCCAGCTACTAGAGTATGCCAGGTGTCATCAGTTCTCCAAGTCAGGCCCCACTCTCTTGGTCAGCTTCTCCCAAAAAGTCAGAACATTGGATGTATGGTCCAATCTTCTCTTACCCTCCCCAGGGAGAAGCCAGGAGCTGGGCGTTTCCTCCAAACTGCATGGCTCTGTGGGTGGCTGGGGGGCTGTCTATGGCAAGAGGATGCCACATATTTTCCTGTTGGCTTTGATGCAGCTTGTTCTGCACTCACCTGGAGTGCAAAAGCCTCTTAACTGGTTTCTGTATTTCGGACAAACAAAATTGGTCTAGATATTGTTGTTGAATCAGCGTCTCTGTGGGAGGAAGGGGAGTCTGAGTGTTCATAGTCTACCATCTTGCTGAGATTATTCCCTTATATGGCTGTCTTTTTCATCAGTGTGTGAAGTGATAGGAAATTAATTGAAGATGGAGAATAATGGTGCTTTTATGATTTATTATTGTGAACTTCCTAATCATCAGATAAATATACCATATTTAAATGCAAACAAAGACATTAGCTTTTGACGTATTGGAGTCTATTTTTGTAACAAAGGAGAAGTTGAATACCGTATTCCCTTCTTGAAAATTAGTGATATGTACTGGTATATTAAAAGCTATAAGAAGTCCGTTGTTTAACTTTTTAAAAACCCAGTGTTTCTCAAACCTGTGTTATCAAGGAACCCCTTTTGGGATAAAGGGAATAATATCCACTAACATTCTGAGTCAAGGCACTCCTTTTTTATTGTCTACAGCTAGGTAAATGCTGAATGTTATGTTTAAGTATAAAATAGCCCTGATTCACATATGGCTATTTAAATTTCAGTTAATTTAAATTAAATAAAGTTAGATATTTGGTTCCTCAGTCACATTAGCCACATTTCAAGTATCAGTAGCCACAAGTGGCTAGAGACCACTTTTATCAGACAGGAAAAAGTATAGAATAAAACTTTTTTTTATCATCATAGAAATTTCCACTATATAGTGCTGGTATAAATTAAACTTACTCAGTTTTGATACTTATTAGTAATTTAAAATGTCCGTCTTGCTATTTGTGTATTTATCCTTTCAAAAATATGTTTGCCCTTAATCAACAGTCTAGAAAATATGAAGTATGGGCTCTGGAAAGAGGATATTATTTTAATCTTCCAAGTATCCAAATTTTATCACAGGTCCTATCAAGAAATATTATATTTCTGGGAGCCTATTTGAAGGAATAGTAGTCCATCCATCCTTCTACATCAAGGGCCAGCAAATTGTGGACTGTGGGCCAATTCTGGCCTGTCACCTGCTTTTCTAAATAATATTTTATTGGGCCCTATGTCCATTTCTTTACGTATTTTCTATGACTGTTTTCATGTTACAGTGAGAGAGTTGAGTAGTTGGTACAGAGACTGTACGCCTTGTAAAGCCTAAAATATTTATGATAATGATTATTCTTTTTAACACAGTACTACAGGCAATTTACCATGAAAGACATTGACTACAAATCAGTCCAATTTGGTATACCAGATGAAATCAAACTTTCTATATCCTATGTATAACCTTGGATCAGTCCAGAACCATAAGAGAGTTGTGTACTTGGATCCATTTTCTTGTTTATCCCCTTTCCCAGAAGAATTATTTTTTACCAATTTGTTGCTTGTTTTTAGATTACACTGAGGAATGTTACAAGAACTATTGTAAAAATCTGTTACTACTTTTAATATAGCAGTGCTGTTGCGGGCATGATTCACTAATATCATTGGGTCCATTTTATGAAGACCCACATGAACCTTTTTTTTTTCCAGTCTCAAATGCTAGAAAAACCCTTGCTTCCTTGAAAAGTAACTAATTGTATTTTTTTTTTTAATTTGGCCACCAGAAAATACAGTTAAATCTTTGTTATAACATTTTTCTTAATCTTGACCTGTTTCTGATTTACATTTGTTCCTATTCCTCTTTTCTATTTTTAGTTGTTTTCATAATCTTGGAAGACACTTCACATTCCGTAAGAACAAAGCAAAGTATAAGTAAACATTTGTGAAATACAACCGTTCAAATTTTTTACAAAATTCATGTAGGTGATCAATGATCAATATCCTAGGCTGCCCATTTTTTTAGGGCATTTGATATTTGAGTCATTTTACCATTAAGGGCATTTCTATTATCAGTGATAAGTTTTCTAAACTGTCTGTAAACTCTTTCTTCCTCAGTTACCTTATGGTCAGTAGCACATGGTATAGAATTCCTTAGAAGTAGGAATATAAAATCTAATTGTAGTCTGTGTTTCTCCATATGGCTTCAAAAGCAGAAAAAAACCTGTGCAATTAAGTATCTTTGTTTCTAAGTCAGTATTTGGAACTTACTGTATAATTGTTCATTTACTCTTTTATTCATTGATTCATTCAAGAAACATTTAATGGATGCCTGCTATGCACTGAGCTGTCTTCTAGGTGCTGGATATATAGCAGTGAACCAAAGAGACAAAAAGTTCCTTCCCTCCAAGAACTTACATTTTATTGAGACTGAACTTCAGTGCTAGTTCAGTAAACTCCTAATTATTGAAATGATTGATGGGAAAGATTGTCTCTTTGTGCCTCCTCCTCACATACACCAAAGTTGCTTCATTTTCTGGTTGAGAACCATGGCCTTGTTTGCTGTGGCAATAAAAGAGACAAATAGGCCAGATCCAGCTGGAGGCAGAGGAATGGACTCTTGTTCAACCGTATTGTATTGAGGAATATGAGTGAGAGAAAACTGATTAGAAATATAGTTAGTTGATCCTAAAATATTCTGGGAATGGATTTATGTTTCAGCTAAGACGTAGTTGAAGACATACTCTTTGAGATCTAATCTATTCTTAGAAGCAATCAGGATCATTCATAGGTGATTGGTTTTTTCCCCAGGCTAAATCATGTACATAATTAAGAAACTAATAATGCAATATTACCCAAATAAAAAGCACATGCTCGATTATCATGTTCCATATTTCAGAGAAGAGGCATTAAGGATTTATGCCATAAGTTTATTTACAGACATATCTAGGATGCTGAGTTCAAGAGTTTGATCCTTTTTTCAAAGAGATTGCATATTTTAAAATGCTCTTCATATCTGTCTCATGAATTATTTTTTAAGCAGTTGGTATCTTACGATAAAGAAAGGTGCAGCAAATCCAGACCCAAAGTACAAAGTCATCATAGCTAGTAACTGCCACTTGTTTTCCACTGAAAATGGTAAATTCTTCCCTGGACTCTCCTCATAGTGGTTCCTACGGACCACAGAGGTTGTGAACCTCCAGATGCTTTGTCCCAACATAGCGCTGTTGGAAGCCCTGCGAAAGGCGCAGAGATTGAAGGCCAAAGAAATGGCAGCAGCACAGCAAGTACTCCTTTCCTCACGACCTTGTTCCCTTGTGTGCAAGGACCTAAAGGGCGGTGATTGGTTGTATAAACAAAATGCAAACCAGTTAAATGTATTTGCTGAAAAAATACCCATTGGACAGGTAGCATATGGCAGTGTTGTAGGTGCTGGGGATAGAGCACTGAACAAAAGAAACAAAAATCCCTGCCCTCATGGAGCTTACAGTGAATAGTGACCAAGTGAACAAATAATTGATTAAGAAAACAAGACAATCATAAATGATATGGGGACAAATTGGAGAGGTACGATAGTGACAGAGTGACTTTTTTTTTTGAGCAGAGGAAGGTTTATTGCAGGGCTAAGAAAGGAGAATGGGTGGCTTGTGCTCAAAAACCCCCAAAACTCCAGAGTGACTCTTAACTTGATAATCAAAGAAGGCTTTTCTAAAGTAGTGATTTGTAATCTGAATCCTGAATGATATGAAGAAACCAGCCATGGGACCATCAAGCCGAATGCCCTTCCAGGCTAAGGGAGCAGCTAATGTACAGCCTTGATGTTGGAAAACTCAGCATGGTGGAAAAACAGGAAGAAAGTCAGTTTGGATGTGAAGCAGTGTGAGGGCCAAGGGATAGGGGAAGAGAGCACACAGTGAGGTAGGGGCCAGATCAAGTATAGTTGTTTATGTGTACCAACTGAGTGAAACTGCTTTCCATCTTTAAAATAAAACCACTTTCTGAGTAGCCCTGAGAACCTTGCAGCTGCTTGTAAGCCAGAAGGAAGTCATAATAGTTTAGGCTTCACTTAGTGAACACAGGCAATCTCATGTTCCATTCTTTCATTTTAACTTACTTCTTTTATATTCTCCTTGGCTCTTTTTTCCTTTTGGCTAAACAGCAGAACCCATTGACTTTTTGCTTTACTCTAAATTTCAATCACTGACTTCCTTGAGTATGTACACCCAGAGGGAGCTGTGACAGCCCTTGACCCAGGGCAATGGGAACAGGAGAAGAGAGCTTTTGAATTTGCTGGATGGGTAGGTGACCAATGATGGTCATGTCTACATCTCTCAGGTGATTGCATCACACATTTAACAATTTTGAACTTGTGAAAAAAAATTGGAATTAAAGTCAGTTCTCTGAAGACTATGCCAATAGCTTTTAAAATAATATTTTTTTTTCTTTTAAGTTACCTTTTGGCCAAAGTGCAAGTTTTCAATCTTAAATCTAGCATCAATCACCCTCCCGTAACTTTAAGACGCGTTTTTATTTGGCTCTATTATATAGCTTTTATTGCTTTGAAAGTAAGAGACTGAATGTAACTCTGATAGTTTGCTGTCACTAATACAGGTATTGAGTCTGACTTTTAGCTCTTAAGGAAGCTATTTTCACTTTGGAAACACTTTAAAGATGCATTGAGCTTTTTTTCTAAAGCTGTATAATCCATTTATATACATAAGATATAGTAGCATAAGTCTCCCACATACAAGGCTCACAACAGGCAAAATTCTATATGTCTGCTTTAGATTTTCCTGTAGAATACATTCTTTTGGCTGCTTTTAAAACATCAAAGACATTCTTGCTAGGTTGTGGTTTTTTTTGTCTTGACTTTTTGAAAGTTTCTATACTCCTCTTTCCTAGGTTACATATAGATTATAAAGTGCAGTTAAATCTCATGAGCGATGGTCTTTTAGACCTTGTGAGTATAAGAAACTGTCAAATTCACCTTAAACTCTACTTCCTTGTATTGTCAATTTATTTAATTAATATCAAAATAATTATTATATAATGATATAATTTTAAAGCAAAGGAATATTGTGTTTGGTTTCCTGAATATTGTGTTCCTCTCTTCCCTACCTTGCCAGTACCCACTGGCTTGCTGTTGGATTGTGCGTGATATTAAAGGGAGCTTGAATACATGAATGGTGCCCTAGTATTGTTTGAATGAAAGGGAGTGTTAAATCAAGGGTGGTTTTAATGCCCTTGAGCAGATAGTATTTAAATTTTTAATCAGATAGGTAGCTACTATTGACAATTATTGCTACTGGTATCTTTCTAAGAATGAAATGTGCCAAATAGAGGAAGAGTTATGGCAAGAAGGTTTTTTCTAATTTGAGAAGTTGTGTTAGAGACTTCATATCAGTAGGGGAAAGTGTTGCTGGAGCAATTGACAAATTATTGAAGGGAAAATGTAAGTTGATCCCCTACCTCACAGCATATGTCGAAATAAAATTCAGGGACTGGAGAACTTGAGGTTTGGGGGGGCGGAGGGTGAAGGGGAAGCTGAGACGAAGTGAGAGAGTAGCATAGACATATATATACTACCAACTGTAAAATAGATAGCCAGTGGGAAGTTGCTGTATAACAAAGGGAGTTCAGCTAGAGGATGGATGATGCCTTAGAGGACTGGGACGGGGAGGGTGGGGGGGAGTCGAGGGAGGGAGGGAATATGGGGATATGTGTATAAAAACAGATGATTGAACTTGGTGTGCCCCCCAAAAAATAATAAATAAATTAAAAAAAAAAGAAATAAAATTCAGAACACCTAAGGAATTAGGTGTAATCATATAGAAGACAAAAGAGAAAAAAGATTTTTGACTGTACACAAATTAGGAACTTTTGTAAGTCAAGAACACAGTATGCATAATTAAAATGCAAATAATGAATTTGGAACAACTTCATAAAAGTTTGATAATGGATTAATATTTTTATGTGTTCTTACTCAGCAAAAAGAAAAATATCTTAATAGAAACATGCGCAAAGGTAATGAACATGATATTGACATAAAGTTATATATATGATGTGTATGGTATGTATGGTATGTACGGGTGGGCTTATGTGGCTGTGTATGGGCATGTATGGGTGTGCATTGGGTGTGCATATATGTTCAGCCTTACTAGTAGTAAAAGAAATGCCTATTAAAAGAATGGTGCAATTTAATAAGCAGAAAGTATATAAAAGAATTATCTGATCAGTAAGGGTGCTGAGAAGCATGTACTCTCATTTCTTGATGGTTAATTTATAAGATAGTACCGCCCTCCTGGAAGGCAGTTTAACAGAATGAAGCATAAGCAATGAAAATGTTTATACTGACATCCAGCAGTTCTAATTCTAGAGGAATGTCCTAATGAAGCAGATGTATAAAGAAAATATCTGTACATTGATGTTCACTTAAGCATTATTTCTAATAGTGAAAAATTAGAGCATAGGTGCCCAGTAATAAGGATTTAAGTAATCATTGCATGATAATTAAAACTAATCTTCTATGTATTCAATTATATGAAAAGATATTCATGATCTATTAAGTGGTAAAAGCAGGATATGAAATGTATATACAACATATAGTATAACCTCAGTTTTGTTTAACACTATATTGTACACAGGAAAAACAAACCCAAAACTATGTGCTAAAATATTAATAGCAGTTCTCACTAAATGAGAAATGGTGGTGATTTTTATTTTCTTCTTTTATGTTAACGTTATTTTCCAAATTTCCAATGAGTCTGTCTTAGTTTTGGAATGAGACAAAGGAAAAAATGATCAAGAAGAAGTTGGATTACAGTATTTTTATTCTCAGTGTTCACAGTGTAGCATTCATTGATAGAGTTAATAAACTCTTTGTATCTGCCTTGTTTATCAACTCAGAGTTTAGGAAGAAGAAATATTATTTAAATTCCGTTTTATTTATAAAGGATGGAAATATATTTTCTGATTTTTTTCATGACGTGGGGGCAGAGGATGAAGGAACCCACAGCAGTTTTTTTACCCACTGTTTCTTTTAGGTGTTAAAAAAGACAAATACGTTGTATGTCCTGTTGATCTGACTAAGGGAAAACAAGAAAATAGATATGTAAATATCTCCACCTTTACTTCCAAACCCTGACCTTCTGGTCATATCTGATTTTACCTTTAGACAGGGCATCATATTAGTAATTTATTTTGACCACATTTAGGGGGTTTTATATTTGATGAGACCCTAATGACAATGGGTTTAATGGGAGTTAACATTTAGTAATAGATTTGTAGCCAGGTTTTTTTGTTTTGTTAATAGACTGGGAAGCTAAAAATAACGCCTTGTAAGGGAAAAAATTGCAAACAGATGAAATTTAACTGAGCACCAGACATCCAGAGTTGAAGAGCACACATGGGGGAAATTGTATGTCCTTAAATTATCAACTTATTGGGACTGAAATGCTCTGGTACAGATGTGAAGAGTAAAATAAAAACAAGTCTGATAGTTGGTAACATCTTCCCATCTGCTCTCTGTATTACAAGTAAAAGTCCCACTGTCCACACTCATAGCAATAAGCTCTTAAAAAACAAATAAATGCTCCACAATTTCAGTTTTAGGTAATGTATTCAGAAAGATGATAACATCTTGCATCTTTGTAAGGGACAAATATACTAGTTTAATTTACCTACAGATGTTCATCAGAATGATTTTCCCTCAAAGTGTTTTTGATTTTCTCAAAAGACCAATCTCATGAGCTATTTAAGAAAATGGCAGTTAATTTACATGTGTAAACAGTTGGGTCCATGGACCAGATGATTTTATCCCCTGATTATTTACCTAAAGGTTTAAATTGAACACATACCACATATTACAAACCTATGCTGCATATTAGCAAATGCATATTAGCAAAGACAGTTGCTTTACTTAGGTATATCTTTTAAAGTGAGACATTTAATCCTTTGGTAAGTGGTTGTTTATATGTAACTAAATAAGCTTTTCTCTTCCTCACCAAGTATTAAATACTTTTCTAATGAGATAAATTTTTCATTTCGAAAAACTTAAGAATTTTGATGGAAATTGTTTACTACGTTTATTTTCTTTCTTTCCTTTAAAAAAACATTTTGGTAAAGAATATTGTCAGTTATATAAAGAACAGGCTTGTGGTTGCAGGGGGTGGGGGGGGAGAGTCGGATTGGAAGTTTTGGGCTAGCAGATGCAAACTAGTATATATAGGGTGGATAACAACAAGGTCCTACTGTATAGCACCGGGAACTATATTCAGTATCCTGTAATAAACCATGATGGAAAAGAAAAAAAACAATAAATAAAAAAAACCCAGTATGAATGGAGAGGGAAAAAAAGAATATTGTCAGTTATAAAATGATACTATGTATATCTTCACGGAGATTTTTAAAAAATTTTATTTAATTATTTATTTATTTGGCTGTGTTGGGTCTTCGTTGCTTTGTGCAGGCTTTCTCTAGTTGTGGCGAACGGGGGCTACTCTTCGTTGCAGTGTCTGGTCTTCTCTTGCTGTGGAACATGGGCTCTAGGCACGTAGGCTTCAGTAGTTGTGGCACAGAGCCTCAGTAGTTGTGGCTTGTGGGCTCTAGAGCGCAGGCTCAGCAGTTGTGGCTCACAGGCTTAGTTGCTCCGCAGCATGTGGGATTGTCCCAGATCAGGGATGGAACCCGTGTCCCCTGTATTGGCAGGCGAATTCTTAACCACTGAGCCACTGGGGAAGTCCCTTCATGGAAATTTTTCAGTGGAGTTTTTCTTTTTTAATTGGCTCTGTTTATATGAGTAGAAAATTATGCTAAATCGCAAAACTAGAAACGAAAGCTATTTCTTGCTATGTAAGCAGGTCCACTAGAAATCTACGTAGCTATACTGTTCTCTTAGATCAGACTTCTCTTATCAATTTTCTGTTCTTTTCTTGCTATAGGAGGACATGTTGTATTAGCTAGCCCATAATGATGATTACTTTATGCTATACTTTAGGGTTCCACTGGCACCTTATACTTAATGTATCTAATATAGTTTTCAATATATCTAATATCAGTTTTCCTTATTACCAATGCAAGCCTCCCCTCCTCTGCTTTTTCTCTGTGCTCCTTGTCACTGTTAGTGACATCACCATTCACCCTGTCAACCACACCTGCCCTATCCCTCACTCATTCCTCTCCCTGTTTTCAGTAAACCACTCCCCAGAATCTAGCAGTTCCCGACTTGTTTTTGGATTTTTACCTTCATCTTCTTCACGTTCCATCTCTGAATTAATTCTCCAAAAAGCCTTCAGAATAATTTTTATAAAGCTTAGTCTCCTCTCTACCACTTATTTTAGGTACGTAATTCTTTAAATTTTGTCCAGTGTTCAAATAAAGTACCCCCTGAAAAGAGTATTGCTTCTCAAAGCCCTTTTTTTCCATATCACTACTTAACTTTTATTTTCATTTTAGTGTTGTATTCACAGTCACCTAAAACTGAAGGTGAATTTAAAATATGGTGGTTTTAGTGGTTAAAGGCTGTGAAAAAAAAACCCTTAATGAAGAAGAGTAAATAATAATTAGAATTGGAATAACATAGAAAGATGCACTTTACTATCAGTTAATTTTGTGTGGATTACCACCAGTTTACATTCTCTGTGACAGTCAAATACTGCCATTAGGTTAAGTGTGTGTACACTTTACCTTGGGCAGGAATTCTGGTGCTGACCTAGCTGAACAGTAAGGAGCACACCTGATTTGCTAAGTCAGAAACGGTTGGAGCTGGAAGAAATCTTTTAGTCCAGTTCCCTTCTTTGAAAGAGGAAAAGGGAAGTGATTTACCCAAGGTTTTATATAGCTAGTTATAGAGCTAGATAGCTAGTAGCAGAGTAGTGAACTAACTATGTGAAAGAGTTAATGTTTGAATTTTGGGAGAAAAATCATTAATCACACGTTGGAAATAGAATTATTTTTAATGAAGTGACAAATAAGTATTATAAGCTTAAAGTATTTTGTAAAACACATTGCTTTACTTGGACATGTTTTCTTGGTTGAATGTTAGTATAAATCCTAGAATGATCCATTAAAATAAAACATTCTTAGTAAATAAAACCAACTAGGTAATAGTTAATCTGCATCAATAAGTGAAGGCTAGATTAGGTCATAAGTTTAATTAATTACTCTAATATTTCAAGCTCTATCATCTGTACAGCACTTTTTAAAAAATAAATTTATTTATTTATTGGCTGTGTTGGGTCTTTGTTGCAGCGCACAGGCTTCTCAGTGCAGTGGCTTCTCTTGTTGCGAGCACAGGCTCCAGGCATGCGGGCTTCAGTAGTTGTGGCACATGGGCTCAGTAGTTGTAGTGCACGGGCTTACTTGCTCCACGGCATGTGGGATCTTCCTGGACCAGGGATCGAACCCGTGTCCCCTGCATTGGCAGGTGGATTCTTAACCACTGTGCCACCAGGGAAGTCCTATACAACACTTTTTAAAGGATCTGAATTTCTTATTGTAAAGGAAAGGAAAAGTATTAGCTAAAGATTTAGAAAGAAAAAGCAAACCAAGGGCTTGAAGAGAATTCCCTGAATGGCAAATTGGCAGAGTTAAGGTGGCTAGTGCAAGGAAAAAATTATTATGTATCTATTAAACTATAGTCCAAGTGAAGAGAGCATGTTAGGTTAAAAACAGAATTAACACCCCCGAAGATCTGGAGAGCTACTTTTCAAGAGATGGAGAGATAAGGCCCCCTTGGACCAATAAGTTATAATGCCTTTTAGACTTTTTAGTCTTAGGGCCCCTTTACACTGGTAAAATTATCGAGGACCCCAAAGAATTTTGAAAATGTGGGTTATATCTATTGCTATCTTCTGATTAGACTTAAAGTTGAGAAAATTTAAAAATACAAGAATACATGGGCATACAATCCATTTGCCATTAGTGTGATGATTCATCTCGGGTCATGTAGCCTCTGAAAAATTCCGCCATAAACTTGTAAGAGAACGTGAGTGAAGAAGTCACATAATGTCTTAGTATTATCATGAGGACAGTTTTGACCTTGCATACACCCCAGAAAGGGTCCCCATGACACCCAGGAGTCCTTTAAGCACCGAATGAGAACTGCTGTTTTCTCCCAGTAGTCTGCATGTGTGGGACAGTACAAACAGGAGTGGTCGCTTGAGACAGTTAGAGATGGGAATGGTACTAGGATTTTGTCTTTTTTTCACCTCTTCTTCTCTCAGGGGGTCAGCCTCATTCTCTCTTTCTGGACAGAGGCTTCTCGATTTGGCAGTCATCTTGGTTACCAGCAGCAGTGAGGGCAGTCAGATTGGCTGGATGGCTCTCCCAACACGTATGTTTTGATGCCAGTACCCTCTGACATGATATTTGTTGTCCATGGATGAGGGAGATGTCTTAGCTAAATGACTTCAGGAAATTTTGCATGCTGTACACTTTCCCCTTCCACTGAAGAATCACAGCGCATGTTAACGTAGTAAATAACCTAAAATGTCCTATAGTAGAAAAATTAATTAACTTTAGTTAACTCATTTGTAAATCCTAGGTGATTTCAGGGCATGTATTGTCATCTCATGGGATACTTGTGCCCCACGAAAGAGTTTGGGAGATCTAGGTTTGTATGATATAAAATTTTGATTCCATTTCTGCATTGTAGAATGTCGACTCCCATTTCCATACCAGGGTAGTTGGTGACATATTAATAAGGAAGCAAGCCATAGAAATTTATATAGATGGTCTTTTTTTGGTGGAAAGGCAGCACATTTGTTGCCAGGGAAAATTGTGCCTAAATAATATGTTTAGATTTGGGGGGGGGGGAGTATAAATAGGTAGATAAATGAAATCTGGTGAATGCATTGTATTTAGATTTTGAAAATGCCACAGAAAGAGGGGAAGAACTTATTATTGTCTCAAATGTGTTATCCAAAAGTGTTTGATACAATTTAGCATGCTTTATGATTTGAAAAAAGTTTAATACAGTAGGAAAAGTTACTTATTTGCTTAACATGAAAAAAATGTATATCTCAAACCAAATATTGTTGTTACGTTCACACAGTGTGGTTTAAAGTGTAATGTCGTATTTAAAATACTTGAAGAATTCCCATTAAATTCAGGAACAAGACGAGGATGTTCATAATCACCAGTCATTTTTAGCCCTTTGTTCTTTTTTATTAGGTTGGAGGTGGCTAAGGGAGCAGTGTGTGTTGGCCAGTGCAGTGAGATAACAGGAAGGCATATAAGGATTAGAAAGGAATGTGTAAAATTATTTGCACATTATATGAATATCTGATAGCAAGATACATATAGTCAAAGTTAATAGCACTTCTGTATACACATAAAGAGGTAAATGGCTGTTAATGGAAAGAAGTTCTACTTATTATAGCAGTAAGAAACATTCAATGACATCGCAATAAAAATTTCAAAAGGATTTTTTATTTATTTTTTTTAGATATTGACGATGTAGTGTTAAATTTGATTTGGAGGAATAAATATTGGAAAATAGCCAGGAAAAAACTGGAATAGATGTGCAGTGAAGGGGAACTAATCCTACCAAATAAGAAAAAAATGTTAAAGCTACAGTAATTAAAATAGTTTGATTCTGTTTTAGAAATAGACAGACGGATTACTGGAACAGTACAGAGAGTCCAGCAATAGACCTTAATACCTATGGGAATTTACTGTATGGTGGAAGAGGCATTTTAACTCAGTAGAGATTGGTTATTCAATTTCCATACTTTGATTTGATGAAAAGATCATAAAGTGAAATACTACATTAAAATGTGAAAAAATATATTTGCAACACGTGTGACAAAACCTCATGCTCTTAATATACAGAGACTTTACAAAATAAGTACAAGGAAACTAAAATCCCAATTTAAAAATGGCAAAACCTGGGACTTCCCTGGTGGTCCAGTGGTTAAGACTCTTCAATCCCAATGCAGGGGGCCCTGGTTCCATCCCTGGTCAGGGAACTAGATCCTGCATGCAGCAACTAAGAGCCCACATGCCACAATTAAAGGAGCCTGCATGACATAACTAAAGATACCATGTGCCACAACTAAGACCTGGCACAGCCAAATAAATAAATAAATAGATGAATAGTAAAAAAAAAAGGCAAAACACTTAGGCAGTTTACAGCTAAAGAAGTACAAATAACCAATAAATATATAAACGTACTTCAAACAGAATTAAATAAATGTAAATTAAACTAGCAGTGACATAACATTTGAAAAATCTAGGAAATTAAATTAGCAAAGGTTAAAACATCCGATAATATGACAATAGTGTAAAAGCTTGTATGGTAAACAAGCACTTTCTTCTACTGTTGGCACCAGTGTTTTCCCTATCAGCTTTTAGAAGTGAAATTTCATAATGTCTATCAAAGTTTGACCCAGCAATTCCAGTTGGGATTTATCCTACACTTAATCCTATACGAATATAAAAAGATGCATGTACAAGAGTATTGGAGGCAGTGTGTCCATCAGGGGAGGATTGGTAAAATAATCTGTCACTCTTTCCCTGGCTCAGTGTGCTCCATCCACACTGGCCTTGCTGTTTGCTGCACAGAGCCAGGCATTTCCACTTCAGGGCTTCTGCATTAGTTAGTCCCTCCACTTCGAAAGATTTTTCCCCAGATTTTTTACATGACCTACTCTTTCTTGTCAATTAGGTCTCAATTTAAGTATTACTACTCAAAGAAACCTTTCCTAACTACCTACCATAAAGTCGCTCCTACTCCTCATCATATTATTATGTTTTATTTTCATCATAGTAGCCATTAGTATTTGATATTTTCTTGGGTTTGTATTATCTGTTTCCCCAGAATAGGGAAAGGCAGTATATAACTTGTTTTTTTTTTGCTTTTTTTGTAAATTAATTAATTAATTTTTTATTGGCTGTGTTGGGTCTTTGTTGCTGCATGGGCTTTCTCTAGTTGCGGAGAGCAGGGGCTACTCTTTGTTGCAGTGCACGGGCTTCTCATTGCCATGGCTTCTTGTTGCAGAGCACGGGCTCTAGGCGCACGGGCTTTAGTAGTTGTGGCACTCAGGCTCAGTAGTTGTAGCTGACAGGCTCTAGAGTGCACGCTTAATGGTTGTGGCGCATGGGCTTCGTTGCTCCGCGGCATGTGGGATCTTCCTGGACCAGGGCTCGAATCTGTGTTCCCTGCATTGCCAGGCGGATTCTTAACCACCGCGCCACCAGGGAAACCCATAACTTGTTGATTGAAAGCATTGACCCTGGAGCCACAGCTGGGTTCAAATTCTGGCTCTACCATTTACTATCTGTGGGCACTTGGGGGCAGTTTTAACTTAGTCTTGATGTATTTCACTTTCGTCACCTGTAAAGCTGTGGGTGAGGATAGAATCTACCTCATAGACTTGCTGTGAGAGAAATGAACTTTAACATCTAAACCACTTAAAGCAGCATTTAAGACATGGCAGATACAAAATACTTGTTGATCACGTGAATTAAATTATCATTCATTCATGCAAAAGAATATTATAATACACCTGAAACATTGTAAATTAATAATACTTCAATTTAAAAAGGATTTTAGAAAAGAATCATAAAAAAAGAATATTATGAAACCGTTTCAGTGAATGAGGTAGATTTGTGTGTGTACATATGAACGGACTTCAATATGTGATATTAATGACGATAGGCTAGTTGCACTGAGATGTTAACTTCAGAATTTAACCTCAGTCTTTAAACAGCAAAGGCTTATTTCTTACTCATGCTCCATGCCCATCACGTGTCAGTGAGGGTCTATGCCCCATGTTATTCTTACTCAGGATTCTGGGCTCTGCCATATTACAAAAGGAAGTAGAAGATGTACAGTCATTCACTCTCTTTACATTGCATCAGCCAAAATAAGTCAGATAGTTACATCTAATTTCAAGGGGTAGGAAAGTACAATCCTATCATTTTACACTAAGGAGGAGAACTTGAGAAATCCGTGAGCAGTCATTATTAATGGGAATATATTCGAGAAAAAAGAGACAAAAGAGCAGGTGTAGTAAGAGCCTATCTTTTCAAAGGGGTGTGTGTGTGTGTAAAGTTCTTGGATTTATGTTATTAAAATGTGTGGAATAATCCACAAGAAACTCTTTAACAGTGGTCTGCTCTGGGAAGTGGGATATTAACTTTTCACATCATACCTTTATGTACTGTTTGATGTATTTTTCAATGTGCACATGTATTACTTTCACGACTAAAAGAATTGTTTCTCAGCTTCCCCTCATCTATACTTTGACAATGTGCCATGGCAAATACTATTAAACCTGAGTCAATACGGAGAAGGAAACTGATTTAGCAATGAGGAAAAAAAGTGGGAATAAATAGATTATTTTCTGGATAGAGAAGTATAGAATGGGTTCTTTAAGGACCAGTGGCAGTACTAAAGTGCTGTCAACTATCTGGTGGAGGGAGTTTGCATCGTAAAATTTCCAAGCTTACTAGTCTTCTGGGTAGGTGTGTGCCAAGCAAGCAGGGGCCGACCACAGAAGGATTTTTATGTCACTTTGCACTTGGTTAGAAACATGACCCAGGGAGGTAATATATTTCTGATCTCTTAAAGTTGCTGTTGGCAGTCATTCCAGGGCTTTTCCCAGCTTGAAAATTCCTAATTTTCATACTTCTTAAAAAGTAAGACGTGAGAAGATATACTTGTGTATGATTTGCAAACAGTGAAAGAAACATTGACTTCAGGTAAAAATCACTTCTGTTTAGATTTTTGTTATTTGTAACCACTTGGGTAGATATATATGCCTGATTATTTCCCTTGTTATTTCCCTTTTGGGGGACTTTTTTTGGAAATGCATACTTTTTGAGGGGGAGACACATCTGGGAAGTTCTGTATGGAGGCATGGATTTTAGCTTATAAAGTATATAGAGTGGCAAATTGAAGGACTTTTGAAATTAAAAAATTAATGAATAATTTGCAGAGTGGCATAAGAGATTATGATTTAGTATAAATATTTTAAATATGTATCTTGGTTCTGTTTTCATAGCCTTGTGTTAAAATGAGTAATGTAGTACTTACATTTTACATAGGAAGGCAAGTGCAGGCCTCTCCAAGACTGGTCGAAAAATTTAAAGGGCTAGATTCAGGTATTTAAAAGAAAAATACATATATATGTATATACACTATATAAAGAGTGAGTCCAGAAAAATGAGATGTGTTTGTAGGTCTTTCACTTATTCAACCTGATGACTTTTCAAAGGGGTTTATTACCATCCAGTGATATACATGAAAGCACTATTTTATATGCTTTATACTCTTACGTGATCGTATTGAAGACAACAGGATTTCCTCAACATTACTGAGCGTATAGTCTGTTGAGGAATGTTTCAGTCTAAGTATTGTTTCTTTAAATCAGCTGCATTTAGATTGTGCCACTCACCATATACTTCTTGGCTGGTAATCTGTATCAACTAGTGAGACTAGTATTCTGCTCAACAGTTTTTTTTTTTTTAAGTTATTTCTTTGTGTGGCTGCATAAGGTCTTCGTTGGAGCACGCAGGATCTTCCTTGTGGCATGCGGGGTCTTTTGTTGCAGCACGTGGGCTCTTCGTTGCAGTGCATGGGCTCTCTAGTTGCAGCATGCAGGCTCTCTAGTTGTGGCACCTGGGCTCAGTAGTTGCGGTGCATGGGCTTAGTTGCCCTGCGGCATGTGGGATCTTAGTTCCCCAGCCGGGGATTGAACCCGAGTCCCCTGCATTGGAAGGTGGATTCTTAACCATTGGACCACCAGGGAGGTCCCTGCTCAACAGTTTGAGATACATCTTGAAGAAGTAATTTGAAGTAGGTGTCATGTACTTCCTTTCCTTAAATTTCTAGTAACTCTGAGCTTTTTCCTTTAGTAATTATGGATGTGTAATTAATACATTTAAGAAAATGACCAGATATGATATTCAAACTGGATATTAAGAGCAATATGGTGAAAAACAGGAATATTTAATGTACAAGCTTGCAGATTCTTTCTATATCTCATATAGATGGAAACCTTATTTAAATGTTAGTAGTATGCTGCATTAGGAAAGCAAGTCATAATCGGTAAATATTACCTTTATCTTTTGATCACATTTTCAAAAACATAACTCTTAATGGAAACGAAACCATGTTAGGTCATAAATAGTCAAATTTTCTTGCATACTCTATTGTAGAGCATGCTGGAAAGAAACAGAGAACAGGCCTACTGTTCAATCAGCTGTTTATTGAGCTTCTGTTATTTACTCAGCAGTATAATTAGGTGTGGAGAATACAGGAAAAAATTATAAAATACCTTGATTTCAAGGAAGTTCAGATTTTCTTGTTTGATCTTCTGAGAGAGGTTAAATAATTTGTCCAAGGAATTATAGGCTGTCAGTGGCAGAACTGAGAGAGAGCCCTCTGACTCCAGAGGCATTTTTATTACTATGTTAAATTGCCTCTTGCACAGCAGGAAAGACTTCATGGGGTAGATGACAGTTGAATTGGATTTTAAAGGATGTTACTGGGAAAGGAATAACAAAAATGGAGTTTAAAAAAATGCTAAGGAGGAAGCTGGTCCAATCCAAAAAGAGGGCATGTGCTAGGAAGTAAGGAAACAATATAATAATAGTGACAACAGCAGCAATAAAAGTAACTCATATTGATTGGACACTTATGTGTTGAGCATTGTTCTGAGTGCTTTTACTACATAAACTAATTTCACCATCACAACAACAACAGCATGAGGTAGGTACAATTATTACTCCCGTTTTATAAGTGGGGAATCCGAGGTCCAGAATGATTAAGTAGCTTGCTTCCTCAGACTTCCACATGTAGTAAGTAGTAGAACTAGTGTTTGAAGTCCACGATGGTCTCACTTTGGAGATCATACTCTATCAAATCTTTATGCTGTGCTGCCTCTCTGTAAGTTAGTACCGAGCGGTAAAACCAAGCCAGTGTAGCCAGTCAGTGTAGTGAATCCACTGAATGTTAAAGCCTCTGAGAATTGAGAGAGAGAGGAAGGGCAAGGGCAAGCTCTAGCAAGGTGCCTCAGTTTCTATTATTACTGTTTACCCAAGCATGGGCCCTACCTTCTAGCCTCTACCTGCCCCCTGCCAAGTAGAGTTGAAAGAGATCTCTCTCTTCTCCCACGGCCATTTGGGCTGACCCCAGAGGGGCAGTAAAACCTACTAAAGATTCTTGGGTTAGATGGAAAACCCAATCACCACCCATGTTTGGTGATTTTAAAGACATTTCTAAAAGAGAAAGGGGGACAAAGACTTTTCTGATCACCTTTTACCCTCTCCTACCCCACCCGGCCAGCGCCAAAATAGAAGGAAGATATTTCTATATTTTAGAAAATTTAAATACTCGTTGCTTTGGAAGTATATTGTCTTATCAGGTTGTGTTTTAGATTTTATGTTTCAAAGATTCGAAAAATATAGGGTACTTGCTTTTATCCAAAAGAATGTCACTTATTTATAAATACAGTTATCTGCTTAACTCTAATACAGTAAGTTCTTTCTCCTGTGCTGGAAGGGTAGTGTCTGAGTCTCACATTTGACATCGGCTTAGTTTTTGCAATTGTACCACTGTGGTTAAGCATGCAGTCTTAACTACAGTGGTGTTCAGGGCCTTGAAAGCTAGACAACAATTTGTACCCAGAGTCCTTGCCTTAAAAGATTATATAATCTTAATGATTTAGAGAACTTTTGTGGTCTAGAGTTTAAGGTACTCGTAAAAGGCTCTTTGGTTATGGAATGAATTTTTCGCATGATAAATGACTGCTCTCAAAGGCATATTGATTTCCATATAATTATATAGCTAGTTATACTCTAGTTTATTAGCAAAACAGTCTTGGATTTTGCATAATTTAATGATACAATTAATGAGTAACTATTCTTCTTTCCTCTGATAGGCTAAGTAATCAGGCTGACCTAGGCCAATTATTTATACTCATTACAGAATAGAAAAAAAAAGCTGCAAAATATTATTTTGTATGATGGCTCTATTTTTCTCAACTTCCAATCTTAAGGCACTTGATTAATTTCATTTTACAGCAGTACAGGTATACTTAATATAAGGAATAGAGACATTCTAGCCTAAAGAGTGGTAAAGTAAAATTCACATGCAATGTATTCCTTTTCTTGTGTGCTTCAAAGAAAAATGACGTCACTGGGAAGCCAAGCACTGGTGTTTTAGATATCTGTTATTTTTTGTCTATTAATATTAGGCAAGGGTGTTTTGTGAAGTATGGATATAAAAATCTGAACTATTGTCACATTAGGTAATGACCAGTTCCCAAAGGAACTGTATAAATAGCTTCATGGATGAACATGTTTACATTTTATTAGCAGCTTACTGTGTAAGAGTGTGTGTGTGTGTGTGTGTGTGTGTGTGTGTAGCTGTGGGAGCAGCCAATGAACGTCAGGGTGAAGTAGTTTAGCCTCTCGGTCGATCAAGTCAAAGTAAAGCAACTATTGAGTCAATTCTATTTTTTAAAGGCACTGTGTTTTCTTTTTCTCCTTTGGTGCCTAGAATAGTGCCTAGAAATAGTAGGTGGTCAAAGGTTTTAATTGTATTTTTGTAAGTAAAAAGGAGACTTGGATTTTGGATATAAAAATGTTTATGCTCCCTTCAGGGATGTGTATATGGTATCAAATAGGATAATTCTGTAATTAAAATGGAGCAGGACTTTTTGTACCACTGGCAACATATCAGAACTATTTTACAAAGGTGTTTCATGTGTAGCTTCTAGAATTTATTTCCCACGGTGTAAATACAGTGTGTTCATCTGTTGATCCCTTACTTCTTATTAGGCACCATGCTGGTACTTGTACAGATGTCATCTTATTTACCAGATATTCTGACTCAGAATTTCAGCAAGCTGCCCAGTCAGTTGCTTGATAGTAAGCATTGGGGCTTTTATTGGAACTCAAGTGCTGTTTCTCTTGAACATCCTTGCTGGTAGTAAATCTTCATCTTCTGAGAGTGGAAGTAATCTTTAGAGATAGCCAACGTTTTCTGTCTTAAATTTGATGAATAAGATGGGGGACTAAATTAATCAAACCCTAGCCTTAAAATATAAAGCAATGAGACATATTTTATTGTTTGGGTAGTAAACTGTCCCTGAAGGTAATTCCTTCATCCAAAAAGGATGTGCAGAGATGTTTTCAGCAGTGGCAGCATAATTATAGTGCGTATCTAGCCCCTGAGATAACTGTGATAGGCAGTTCACATTTGGAAGATTCAGTCCTGTTTGTTAAAAAACAAAACAGGATAGTTACTTTGTAGTCACGCTTTGTGATGCCAAAGTAAATCATTTTCATGCCATTATCTAATTGTATACATTGTTTTAAGAGATGTAAAGAAATATTATATCAGAGTACAAAATTACACCATTTATGGTAGTGTGGAACATTTTATCATTTCTAAGGGAAAATTTCAAAACTGTTTAGCTCACCTCAGTTTCTATAGCAGAGCCTCTAAAGTCTCATTTCTTTAACAAGGCCTTGTGAGTGTTCTAAAGGAATGATTGAAATGAAAAGAAATGAGAGAGTCAAACAGTGTACCGTAATAGATGGAATGGAAAGTAATTATGTTAATATTGACTCATTATGAAGCTCCAACCATTTGTACCTGCTCATTTCTGTGTGGAAACCTGTGCAGCCGAGATGCTGAATAAGAAGTTCTTGTACAAATGAGCCTAGAGGCATGTTTCTAATTGGAGCTAAGCCTATGCAGAGTTGTAATGAATTTCCCTCAGTCAGTATTTAAATGTGCTATCAGAGAAGGTAGTTCTCCTGCCAGAAAATTTGGATCCTAATGTTTATCATCAAATTTTGAGCTATATATTGGAATCCTCGTAGCTGCATATAATTCTCATTTGTTAATGAGAGGGGAAGAAATGAAATCCCATACCACATCTACATCACATAGAATGTCAGATTTTATAGGATATACTCAGATAGGAGAAGTGTTTTAGAGAAATTGTAAGGAAAGGATTTATAAGCAAAAATTGTTAGCAGGGCAAAATGATGTAGATAAATACATCTTGGCAACTATGTGCTGAGGAGTATTTTATAAGGAAGCAGTTGTCAATTATTTACTCAAGAAGTTTGGCCAAAGGGTGAAGAGCGGGTGTCTGTGTTTATATACAAGTTCGGAATCGTAATCATATACATATATGAAGATACACGAAATGCTTAAGAGCATGGGATTTGGAGTTAGGCAGAGTAGATTTAAGTCAAGTCTGTCTGACTCCCAAACTGAAGCTTTTATTCATGGGCAGAAAAGTTTAAAAGTGTCATTCCCGTAAGTGCATACACTGCTCCCCTCATTGCATAGATCCTTTTTTGCCCATGTCCTTTTTTTTCTATAGTACTCATCTTTCCGTCATCATGTAGGTATAATAAAGTTTAATGCTCTTACCTTCTACAACTCAAAGGTCCTGCCTGTATTCAGGAAGTAGAATATTGTAGAGAATATAAATTGCCAAGCATGATTTAATTACTTCTTAGAAAAATGGTACAGTGTCATTTTTAATTTTAAGAGACTTAATTTTTTTCCTATACCAATGAGTAGCTTCTAAAACAATTACATTCCTAAAACAATTAAATATCTAATTTTTGTCAAATTGTGTTCAACATTAATTTGAGTTTAATTAAAACAAAAGACTATTTTACCTTGGGCATGAACTTTTCTTTCCTACTGTCAGTGTGTGAATACTTTTAAGTAATAAACTTAAATTTCATTTTCTTAAAATTAATGTTGGTGCTTATAATATTCTTTTGTACTTGTTGGTATTTAGTGTCAGTCTTTTATGTTTGGAACTTTTAAAACATTTTTGTGTTATTCCCCACAAAGGTGCAAGAACTAGTTAAACTTTACTTTTTTAACAGTGGAGTCATGATAGCATAGAATTATTGTACTAGGAGGCGTGTAAAAATTTCAGCTAGAGCAGAACTGTCGAGAAGAAATATAATGTGAGACACACATGTGATTTAAAATATTCTAGTAGCCACATTTAAAAAGTAAAAGAAACAGGTGAAATTCATTTTAATAATAGATTTTATTTGAGCCAACATATTCAGAACATTATCATTTTAATATGTAATCAATAAAAAGTTATTCATACCTTATGTTACATTTTGGGGGTACAAACTCTTCAAACTCTGATGTGTATTTTACATGTAAAGCACATTTCAATTCCACCTAACCACATTTCAAGTGATTGGTTGCCACACGTGACTTGTGGCTACCATAGTGGACAGTGCAGATCTGCAGTCACAATTTATTTTTCTATCCAAATGTCCCTGATGATATGGCCCGTGAGAGTAGTGCTAATGGCTCACCAAGTAGGACATACCTCCTTGGTAAGGCATTGTAAGAAAATCCGGGAACTATCTTCTGTATTTTTTTGGGGGTGGTGGTGGTACATTTCACATGATCTGATGAGTATCCCACCTGAAGTAGAGGAGCCTCCTTCTCCACTGAGAATCATTGATCTTACTTGATCTCCTTATCTTACCCATGAGGAAATGAGGTCCAGATTCATTCTAGGGCCTATGTCCTGCGATAAGGTTGGCAGTCTCAGATTTCTTTCTATTCTGCGGTTGCCTTTCCCCATGTTTGTTCACTTTTTGGCATAAATCTGTTTTCCTTCTGTTCCAATCTGGATATCTAATGGAATGGAGACATCACATTTCACTAATGATGGTTCTGCAGGTGCTATTTTTCTTTTTAAATGTCCATTGCCTCTATTCTCTTTGAATTTCTACCTGTTATTTAAGTCACACCCTGTTGTAGATTCAACAAATCAGAACTGATTGCTTAGCCTTTTGAAAATAAATTGCCAATCTATTCTCTGCTTTGAAAAACATCTCTCTTCCCCGTTGTTAATTGGTAATGTTTTTTTGTTCCATTTGAAAGTATATTTCTACTATACTACTACCACCAAGGTAACAGTTACTGATCTTGTGCCCAGTGTTCTTCTAAGCCCTTTGCCTGAATCATTTCACATAATCTTTTTAGAAAAAATTTTTTAAAATTTTTATTTTTTTCACATAATCTTTATATCAACCAAAGAAGGTGGCTTCTCTTGTTCTCTCTCTTTTTAAAGTGAAATTGAAGCTCAGAGAGTTGAAGTGACTTGCTCAAATTCATAGGACCACTGAGTGGTGAGACTGGGGTGTGTAGGGGAGTCATATTCAGGGAATCAGACTCCAGAGTCATACTTAATCATTATTCTTTGCGCAACCCCTTTTCCTTTATTCTTTCCCCTACTTTGTGTACCATCTGCGGGTAGATGGGCTTGCACTCTCCACACTTTCTTCTCTATCACAGGGAAATAAGTTACGTCTTTGCTTGTTGCTTTGGTCTCTTCTAAGCATTTGTAGGATCTCCTCTTCCCTGTACCTTCATGCTGGTTGTACCCTCTTAGCAAATAAGGTCATGCAAAGCCTTATTTGGTATGTGATGGCTTATTCGGAATCAGGAAATTTAGAATTGAGAAAAGGAGGACAGACACAAAAAGAGCTCAGGAAGTAGATGAAGCTGGCTCACTGTTCCATTCATCCGTGTTTCACACTCTCTCTAATGGACTGTCTCTTGAAATAATCGCCTTCTTTTTATTCCCTCTCCACTTTCATGTTTTTATTCCAGGAGTTTTAGGAGAGCCTCCCAGGCTGTACCCCCTTACCCCTTGAAAGTGCCTCCACAATTATTATTCACAAAATAAATCAAATCATGGTGTTCCTTGTTGTCTAGCATCGGTCCAGCTCAGTGTGACAGGCAGGCTCCTTAGCAGCCTGGCTTTCCATCCGCACTGCCTGTCATTCCCTCTCTCCACTCCCCGTCCCCCACAAACCTGAACATCCAGCACTCTGGCCTAACTCTGTTTATATTTCCCAGTGCATTGCAAACATTCTTGCCTCTGTTCCTGATGTTCCACATTCATAGAATGTCCTCCTCCCTCAAGCCACTGTAAAGGTCACTGTTTATTTTACATAATGTCCCTCCCATCCATTGGAATTATTCTTTTTTTGGCATTCTCAAAACACATTTTTATTCACAGGTTTCTTGCTTTTCATATTGTATGGTAGTTTTATGTCTCTTTTGTTTGATAGTAAACTCCTTGGACTGGAAAGAAATACAACTGACATTTATTGAGCATCTAGATTCCAGACCCTATGCTAGGTATTTTTAATTTGTATCTGTAATCCCAGCACCAGAGTAGAATATAATAGTGATGAAGTAAATATTTGTGGAGTTATATGTTGTTTAGAGCTTTTAAAATCCATTGGAACTCCTTTTGGAGTCCTAACTGAGCAGTTCCATATGGGGAGGACACTGACATGTATTAAATGCCTAGTAGATGCTTTATACATATACTTTCATTTCGTATTGGCAATAACCCTGTGCCGTTGATAGAGTTCCCCCATTTTAAAGATGAGGAAATTGAAGCTAAGTGAAATCAACTGATTACCCAAATCACACACCTAGTACCTGGCAGAGCTAGGATCTTAATGCAGGTGTGACTGAAGGATGCCTCCTTTAGATCTGAAAGTACAGACTCAGGGTAAAGAAAGAAACTTTGGTGGTGGTAGGAGGTAACAATCTTGGCTAACTAGATCAACTAAGTCAAGCATAGTGAGTATTATGGTGCAGGCATTTCGACCTGATAACTCTTATCCAAGGTGCACTAGTTTAATCAAGTTACTTATGTTCCTATTTCCCTATCTTGGTGTATACTAAACTTTGGAAGGCTTATTATTGATAATGTACTTATGTGAAATGCAAGTTAGTAAAACATGGCTATAGAAGGAAAGACTCTTCTAAATTAGTAAAAAGTCTGAATTACAGAATTTTTCTTTAAAAGAAATATAATGATTGGGAGTAGGATAACAGCATTGTCCAGTAGAGGACGTCAGGAGACTTGATTTACCAAATGTATAAGAGCGTTTAGTAATTAGTATATCAATTATTTGTCAATAAGTAGGGGCTTTAGAAGTATTTTGGAAAGAGACAGAAAACTGGCATTAGTTGACTGGCATAATTTATGCAGTCCTCACTTGGCCCTTTGAGATAGGTAACCAGAGATTTGTAAATTGAGGTTTGAAGAGGTTAAATCACTTGCTTAAATTACTGAGTGAATAAGTGGTGGATCAGCATTCAAATATATATTTCTCCAGCTCCCCGAAAGCACACGCACTTTCAGATATGCCAATAACTAATTTCAATATTCTTTCTGTACTCTTTGTTACTCCATTAATTTTATTAGCAAACATATTTCATAAGTAGTACAAAGATGAATTTCAAAACTGCTCTATCAATAGGCATCCAAAATCCACATTCATAATTCTTGACTACACATGCTAAGTGAAAACATATTGTAACCATTTAAACTGCCATCAATCAGTTCCTTCTTTTCAGTTATGCATAAGCTTTACGTAGGTGAAGTGGCTTATTTTTCATTACACATGCTTGCTTAAGTGTACAATTTGAAGGTAATAGTCACTCTGTCACACCTTTTAAATGATATTAATATTTTTCACTAAGTCATTTATTTCACTTTTCCTTTACTTTTAGGAAAGTCAAATTTTTTTCATTTGGCTACAGTCGAAAGAAGATAGCATAAAATAAATCCCCTCGTTTTAATGTCAATAGTAAAATTGTCATTGATTTATATATAAACTCTGAAGATCTAAATGCTAAATTGTTTTTGGCACTCAAATTTCCTAACCCACCATAGTACATGGTGATAACTCTGTTTCATATAGTTTTGTGGATAACAGTAAACCCGAATGAGTCTAGGGAATTTATGTTGACACACAGATTTTTCAGGGATATTTAGCATATTGCAGAGGAAGTGCTATTTCACGTCAATATACTAACCCTCTCTGAACCCCCATTCACCGAAAACACTGATCACACCATTCATTACTCAAGCGAGAACTCTTAAAAGCTAGCGAGCTTTAACAGTCTCCTTATAATTCAGCTGTGGTTATGAAATATGAAAAATAATATTTTAAGATTTATTTAAAAACACTTTGGTAAGGAAAACACATTTCTTCTTACCCCATCATTAATCCTCGTTTTACTTATGGGCTGGTCCCACTTATCCTGGAGGCAGTTAATCATTAAACACTTTTAGTGGCAAAAACCTCTGCTTATAAAAAGATTTTTGTCTTCCTGTCATAAATTTCTCATTTTTCTTCCCGGATTTTTAAGTTAGAAAGTGCTGTAAATATCTCAAGGAAGCATCGCAATTTTTCCGCCAAATTAAAATGATAGCTGTCTAATATCGCTTCTTCTTGTTTATAAGTGGCATATTGTTTGCTAGTTGATGACTGGTCTCTTCAGAGATAGTTATTCAGATAGGTATTCAACCCTTTGCAAATATACACTGTGTGGGGGATGGGGAAATTTCTTTCTACCCTTCTAGGTTCTTTGGTTGGTCTAATAATCAAATGGACATAAGCCAGATGAACAAGAGAAACACAAATTTAATTTTGGACATACGGGCGTCCCATAGATATGAGACCCAAAGGCCGTCAGGCAGTTGAGGCCTATATAATGTAATGAGTTAAGGAAAGGAATAGGGGTCTGGGGGATACAAAGGAGAGGAAGGGCATTCACAGGAAGAAGAGAGGTGTTTGGAAAAATAAAGGTTGTCTTGCTATGCAGACAAGCTTTTTAGGTAAAAAGGTATCTCTGGTGAAAGCTCTCTTCTTGGTACAGGCCTTCTTTCCAATGTAAATTTAGGCAGTTGACGGGGAGGTGGGGAGGTAAAGAGCTTTTCCTGAATCTTCCGGGTTTCCATTGCCTTTATCTCAAAATGATCCTCACGCCAAAGTGACATATTTTGCGGTGGAGATCCTGTTCCCCTTCAACTGACTACTTTTCAGACTGACATTAGCGTGACTACCTGATTAAAATGACATTAATCCTGTTAGCCAAAACCAAGTCTAACTGCTAGGGAAAAGAGCAAGCCATCAGTAAATTAAAGAACATTACCATCTTGGTGGGCTCTCCCTTTAAGTATGAAGACGTCAATTTATTGACGAGCCATCATTTCCATGTTCAAAAGACAGGGATGTGTTACCCTTTTCTTTAATGAGATGATTAATAATTTACCCTGTTTCTGTCTCTGTTAAGCCAGATTAACCAATAATTATTCCATGAAGGGAAGCAGGGAAACTGTGCATTTACAGTTATTATTTGGGATGAATTTTATTCAGTGAAGCTCTTGACACAGATTTGCTTACAGCAAGAATATTTTTGTATTTCACCTCTAGTTTTTCTAATTTCACCTAATATAATTATAAGTTAAAAAGCAAAAGCACCATGTATAGTTGAGTGTGAAAAGTCTTGGCAGTGGTAGGAAGAAAAAGGATTTACTTCAAGCAGTGCATTTCTTTGGATCTCCACGATAGCACTATATTTTATATATGTTTATTTGAATTCCCTCAATTATGAAACCTGCAATTTAACGGAGTTAAACTTTGAACTAAAGCAAACATATAAATGTATCCAATTATATTCATATTCATTTAGTCCAGTTTCTAATTTCACACATTTCACAAAGCAAGGGATGCTAAAATATGCATATCTGGAGTATTATAATTTGCATTTGAAACTCCGCAGAATCTTCTGGCTGAATGAATCAATAGTGCAAATATTTTTCTAATTATATATTTAGTGTTCTTTAACAGTATTTTCGTGAAGTCTAAAGTGTTATGTAAAAGACAGTTTTTTCTTTCTTTTTTTTTTTTTTTGTTTTTTTTAGGGAATCTGGCAGAGACTTTGGTCCCATGTTTCAAAGTACAGTAGGAATTCTGTCTGAAATCTCAATTGCTTTTGGGTTGCCTAACTTGAGTTCTGCATTGTACCTATTTTAATGGTATAGCCACTGTGACTGCTGGAACATTCAGGTCTAGTGGAATCAATAACTATGTTAATAAGTTTCTTGAGAGAGGATATCCTGGCTTAGATACATTCGTTTTATATGCATTGCCTTTTATTATTGACTTTTTGTCGTTTTATTGCTACCACTCCTTTGTCCCCATCCCCACCCCTATGGCCCTCATCCGTTGCTGCTGGCTCTGTGGGTGAAAAAACAAAATATAAGAAGAAACTTGTAGCAGGGCCTTATAGCAATTTCCAGTATATAAGAAGGCAGTGTCGAAGCAGCAGCAGACTTGTTCTCTGTAGGTCCAAAAGGAATAAGTAGAACCCAGGAATACGTTACTGTTAGGCATGTCTCACATCAATAAAAGAACTAAGTGATTGATAACTCAAGATGCCCAGATATGAAATGGCTGCCTTAAGGGATACTGAATGCAATGTTGACAAGGCAGTGAAGGATAATGGAAAGAATGTGTGAGCTTTGGAACCAGGCAGATCTGTATTCCAATTTTGCCTCTACATCTTAACAGTTGTGTGGCCATAAGCAAGTCACTGAGTGACAGAACGTTAGTTTCTTTATCTCTAACGTGCGAGATAGGGCTTACCTTGCCGGTTGATATAAAGGTTCAGAGATGGTGTGTGTAAAGCTCCTTAGCATCGTGCCTGGCATGTAGTAGGTACTCAGTGAATGGTAGCTGCTGCTGTTATTGTTTTATTCATTTTATCAGTGATCCAAGGTTACTCTTTAAAAATGATGTTGAAGAATTGCACAAGGTAGTAAAGTAAATTTGATCATTTGTGTTGTCCCATCTACCTTGCTGATATGATCCTGTATTACTTTTAAAGATATGTGGTTGCCTGGTAATGAGCATCACCCTTCTCTCTCTATGGTATAGTAACTAGGTTAGTAGTTTCTGGAGAGAAAACAGGACTATACCTTGCTCTCCAGACCTCCCTGCTCCCCCCGCCGCCGCAGCATTTTAAGTGAAAATGTATGTTGTCAGGCAGACACATTTTATGATGATGATGATTTTTTTGTTTTGTTTTTTTAACTTTTTTAAGCTCTTTATTGGGGTATAATTGCTTTACACTATTGTGCCGGTTTCTGCTCTACAACAAAGTGAATCAGCTGTATTTATACATATATCCCCACATCTCCTCCTTCCCATGACTCGAGATTCCTTTCCACCCTCCCTATCCCTCTAAGTCATCACCGATCATATGATGATGTTTTTTATGGCTATGTCAGCCACTCCTCTTTTCTTTTTTCCCTTCCTCCACTAATCTGATCTGGAGCTATGGCTCATGTAGATCTTCAGAGCATATTCCAAATCTTTTTCTTTCTTTCTTTCTTAATTTTAATTTTTTTTAATTTTTTTATTTTTTGTCTGCATCAGGGCATGTGGGGTATTAGTTACCTGACCAAGGATCAAACCCGTGCCCCTTGTAGTGGAAGCACGGAGTCCTAACCTCTGGACTGCCAGGGAATTCCCCCCAAATCTGTATTTCAACAATGCCTAACAATGTGCATGTTCCACAGCAAGCAATGGTCAACGTTTTTGTCGAATACGTGGATACAGGGGTTGAACTTTCTGGCAATTTCATGCATTTAATTAAGCCTGTTGTAAATAAATTGACCGTTTGCTCAAAAACAATCAACATTGAGTTATTAAACTAATTTTTCACGTCTGCATTGCTGATAATATTTTTGGGAAAAAGGAGGAAATTGAGGGGGATCATGGTAAAATGCATTCACTTTTAGCCTACCTTTTTGAAGAGAATATTAAAAGGCACAAGCCTCTTCGCTGAGAGGTTCTCAAGTGATAGATGACAGTGACAGGAGTGGCGATGATTTTTTCCCGTATGAGTTTCGGGGATGAAGGTAAGAGAGAATGATATCCTAAACTTTTTAACTTCATTAAATGCCAACAAAACTGGCACTTTTCTTTGGTCATCAGAATTATTATCTAGAACATTATCCATCTGTGACAATAATGTTGGGATAATGGGCTTCTGGTTTTATGTATTGATAATATACTTTTCAGGCATTTTTTTTTTTAATTTCTTTGAGTTTAGTATGTAAAGCATAAACATTATTTTCAAAGTTTACCTCACTTGGAGGTGATTCTTTCCACAGGGATGCCCATTGTTTGCGTAGGGCCAAGACTTAATGATACTGTTTTTTCCTGATTGCTATTAAAGATGTTCTTATTTTCTGTTACCTACTCTGATTTAAACATTGGCTCCTTTTTCTCAATTGTCATTTGACAGGGGATGATACCTGATAAAAATCTTTTCTCATGAATGATGAAGTTATCAGAAATTTGGCATACTTTTGGATTGAAAATAATTACATGGTAAAATATTGCAAAAACTATCTGCGAATGAATAATGAACCAATACATTTTTCTATTGACTTAGAACATAGGTAAACCAATTGTTCAGAAGAATGCAGTAACCTTTATGTTGCTTAACAGCTCAATAACCTTTCAGTGCCTCTACAGATGCAGAACACTTCCTCAAGAAAGTGTGGCAGAATAATCAGAAAAGCTTCTATTGTTTTTTTTTTTAATGTAGCACTAAAGGGACTCGTACATGGCCCTTTCCCATCATTTCTACTTCTCTTCTTCTAGTAAAAAATCTGGGAAAAATTATTCCTCGACACCTTGTGATATTTCTGTCCTTAGGGTTCAGTTATTTCAACAAGGGCCTCCTGGTACAGAAAATTGTAAACCCCATTGGACCAGATCCTTATAGTGTTAACTGTCATAATACATCATGGTGAATTTGCATCACATTGATTTCATAACTAAAAAAAGTATTTCTTATTAAGTATAGACACAATCCAGAGAGAGATTGCCTGATGACATAATAACAACATGTAATCTTTACTGTGTGCCAAACATCATCGTGTGCCCCATGCACAGTGAGGCCAAACTCACCAAAACGTCAGTTTGGAGCAGAGAAAGGTTTATTGCAGGGCCAAGCAAGAACAGGTGGCTTATGCTCAAAAACCCTGAACTCCCTGATGGTTTTTGGTGAGAAGTTTTTATAGGCACAATTTGGGGTGAGGGCTGCAGGGCATGTGACTTTCTTCTGATTGATGGGTGGTGAGGTAGCAGGGCGGTGCTCCAGGAATCTTAAGCTCAGCCTGGAGTTACCTCCTCCACCTGGATGGGGGCCATAGTTCCTGCAGAAGAACTCAAAGGTATTTTGTTATGTATATTCTTTGAGAAGGAATCAGCACCCTGTTGTTTCTGGACCACTCCTCCTTTGTTTCTGCATTCCCTCACTTCCTAGATTAGCAACTGTTTGAATCCACCCTTTGGTATTCAGGAAGGTCTGGGAGGCTGAATGAAGCCTATTTCCTATAAAAAGGAAATGGGGAACAGGGGAGATAGGGAAAGGATTTGTGCCCGGGAGGGCCCACAGGGTCCTGCTCAGTTTTATCACCACATCCTAATGAAGTAAGTAATATTTTTATTCCATTTTATAGAACTGAGGCATGGATAGTTTAAGTAACTTTCTCAAGAATATGTAGCTAGGTAAGTGGATCTACCCAGGTAATTTGACTCAAGGATCTATTCTCTTAAGTATTATGTTGTGCCGCTGGTATATCTTTTAAGAAGCAACCATGCTTCCTGCTTTTTCCCTGTTTCATTTTCAGTTGGCCCTTCATTCACGGAGAAAGCGTAGAAAGGGAAAAAGTAGAAGCTCTTCCTTTTCACCTGTTTATTCCAGATTCTCATCCCATAGTTAGTGTCTGCCTCTGTATGAACTGTCTGAGGTCAGTAAAAACTATTATTATGTCTTACGATTTTGTTTTTTTATGAAACTTTTTATTTATTTATTTATTTATTTGGCTGTGTTGGGTCTTTTTTGCTGTGCGCGGGCTTTCTTTTAGTTGCAGTGAGTGGGGGCTACTCTTCGTTGTGGTGCGTGGGCTCCTCATTGCCGTGGCTTCTCTTGTTGCGGAGCACGGGCTCTAGGTGCATGGGCTTCAGTAGTTGCAGCACATGGGCTCAATAGTTGTGACTCATGGGCTCTAAAGCGCAGGCTCAATAGTTGTGGCGCATGGGCTTAGTTGTTCCACAGCATGTGGGATCTTCCTGGAGCAGGGCTCGAACCTGTGTCCCCTGCATTGGCAGGCGGATTCTCAACCACTGCGTCACCTAGGAAGCCCTGTCTTACGATTTTTAATCATAATAATTGCTTCATTCTCTGAAGCATGCAACACTTGAAGTTATTTTCAAACATATTGATTTTCTACATTTATAAATGCTAGGTTAGCAATTGAAATAGAAATTAATATAGCAAATAATGTTTGGTTTGCACGGTATCTCGATTCTGAGATTAGGTAATGAGATGTGCAAAGATTTTGCCTAGATCTTATCTCCCCCCCACCCCACCCCCTGCATTCTGTGATGAGGTACAGTGATAATTACTATTCATAATGATAACCCTGAGAAGGCATCAAGATCTTTGTTCCCTAGAATGTACTTTTTGAAGCAGGTATGTGGATGCTTCTTTTTCAGAAGTATTTTAATCAGCATGGGTTTAAATAACAATAACCAAAAAAGGTAGTGCAGTCATGAAAAATTTAAAGTGAAAGTTAAATTTACTGCAACATACCATAATTCATGCCAAACAGTCATTCTGGTTAATCAGTATTTGGATTTTGAAAGAGAAGTAATTGTACATGTGCTGTGTGAATTCCACTGTAGATGAGCCATAGGGCAGATTGATGATGATATTTTGTTTCCTATGGTAGTTAAAGCTTTATAATTCAGATTCCTACTTAGTACTGAGTTCAAAATATGTATTACCTATCTGTAAAAACTCTTCTTATTTTAGAATGTCAGCTATCTTAGTCCATTTCATATTTTAAACCTGAAGTGGTAATTGATTTTAATTAAAATTTAACAGGTTGAAATAAAATAGACATCAGGTTTCTCTTTTATTTCATTCCAATTCAGCCAAATGTCTTTTGAATGTGCGGCACTGAATATTTCAAAGACCATTAGGAAATGATTCCTGTGCTTCTAAGCTTTTTCACTTGTCTTGTTTGTCAAATTGATCCAATTTACCAAAACTTTGTTTTAAGGAACATTCTTCTTAAAATTATTAAATGACTGTATTCTTCTTTTGAATTTATTCATGTCTGGTTTAACAGCACTTAAAATGAATGCAGTGCTTTTCGGTAAGTGTTCACAGTTCTCTGAGATTTTACTTGACTCATTTTCATATTGTCTTCATAACAGCATTTTGAGGAATATTTGTTTCTACCCACCTCCTTGCTACTAGAGCTAGAGGGAGCTGGGTTGCCCAGGGGGACTCTGCAGAGGGGCAGATACAAAGGCAAGTTGACATATCGGCCTGGTTGCTAATCCTTAAGAATATGGAGTCTGAGGACCAGAGTGAGGGAGGAGATTGGGTGTGTTGCAGGAGAGGGAGATGTCTTGTCCTGGGACCTGCAGGAGCCCTTAGGATGAACTGCCAAGTGAGGGTCCTTGGCTTCGAGCAGGAAAGAATTCAAGAGCGAGCCAGAGTAAAGGGAAAGGAAATTTATTTAGAGATACACATTCCACAGGCAGAATGCTGTCCTTCTCAGAAGGCAAGAGCAGCGCCAGGTCATGGGGTGGTTGGTTTTTATGGGTTGAGTAATTTCATAGGCTAATGAGTAGGAGGAATACTCTCGCTATTTCAGGGTAGGGTGGGGATTCACTGCCCACTTTTCGGCATTTTATGGTCCTGGGAATTGTCATGGCATAAGGGGTAGTGATTTTTAGTATTACATTGAAGGTATAACGAACTAAAGGCCAATTATTGGACTATTCTCCAAGCCACCCTGGTTTCAGCTGGTTCCAGCCGGTCTTTATCGCATCCCAATAGCTGAGCCTCTTCTTCATGTTTGTGTCCTGTCCCTTCGCCTCCTGTCTCAGGTGGAAGAGTTAAAGAGTCTGAGGTCTCCAAGAAGTAGAGCTCTGACTCCCCAGTGTCCTTTTGTTCTGCCAATCCAATGTGACTCATTTGAAACTTTAAAAATAATTGAGAAAAACATTTCTGATACACCTTGTGAATTCTGCTAATTGATCTTTCTGTGAATTGACATTCGGCAAATAGGCTTTTCAGTGATTTATCAAGAGCCCCTGCTGTCAAAGGGATCCCAAATGCAAATGGAAGATAATGATATTACCTATAGCAAGTTTCAGGTCAAAAATTGCCTTAAATAAATCAGAATCTCAAAACAACCCATTGAGGAGTGCAGGGATTATTATCCCTATTTAATATCCCTACTTAATACTTGAAGGTTCAGAGAGGCTGAGTAATTTGCCCTCAAAAGACAATGAAAATGGAGGCATCGGGACTTGATTCTGGTGTTCTGTCTTACAGGGCCGGTTAGTGTTTTTCCATTAAGCTGTTCTGAAGAAACACACTTCGTATAGATAATTTTATTTTTAGATTTCTGAGGCTGGGGGTTGGGGGAATGGAGAATGAGGGGTGAAAGAGTACTACAGTTTGCTTAATTGATGACACATTTTTGTATACTTTTCTTGTGCTTAGTAAATCTGTTTTATAAGGAATTATTCCAAGAGGTTTTAAACATTTCTTTTTATAGACGCAAATTAACTTGTATACTACTGGTTTAAACAATAGTATTAGAGTGTTTTTTTTGTATATGACAGCATTAAATAACACTAAGTGCTAATCCTTGGATTTTAGTAGCTCACAGCCCTATTCTAGATGCCCTTTTCAAGTTTTCAGATTTAGCAGGATCACACAGCGTTTTCCTGTTTAAGACTCCTATTTATCTTAAGACAAAAAGATCACCCCAGGTTCTTTTGGTTCTCACTTTAAAGAGAAATTCTCATTTCCCATTAATATATTCAAATACATTCACTTCAAAGATACCTATACTGCTAAAAACTTGTAGATTTACCACTGTGTCTTACTGTTCTTATTTTAGGACTTTACTTTTCAGAAATAGCTCTAAAATTTTCTTAAGCATTATGAATATGATATTTCTGAACCCATCTTAAAACATTTACTATTTATCTGTTATTAGCTATAGCTTCTAAAAATGGGTTAATTGCACTTCAAGAGTGTAGCATTATATTGGTTTTATTTTTTGAAAGCTGCTTTATGTTTCCTAGTTTAATGGAGGATTAGTCAGTCACATGTGATGTTGTGCATATACTAGATTTAAATGTTTAGAGCTTGCTTTTGACAACTAAGTAAAGAAGATCTATATACTAGCTCTAGATTTATTTTTGAAATTGAAGAATTGTGCTTTTAAAATTATTGTAGGCAGCTTCAGTTTGTATCATAGTATAGCAGCGCTAATACATTACTGGTGTCACCTTATATGATGTATGAAAATATTAGGTAGTACAGTATTGGTGAAATTTTATTTCCCCCGTATTCTTATTCGATTTAATCCAAAGCTAAGTCTTTCTACTGGTACAAGATATTTCCTTTACATCACAATGAGGGAGTCTAATAGTAGTGTACAAAAATTTATATCGAAACTAACAAAAATACAAATGGCCTCATTTATCTTTGCAGCAGTTAAAGGAAACAAACGAAAATGTTAAGTAGTGACATGCAGGATAAAACCCACACAAACCTTATTTTCTTTGCCTAGCATAGCTTATTCTATTATGGGTTTTATATGAACATACTTTGAAATGAAATGCCATTAGTTAAAAAACAAAAAATCAGAAGTCCTAACCAAGTGGCAGGCTCAAAACATAATCTTTGTATTTTAGGTGTGTCTCAGAGGCATCTGAAATGAAAATTGAGGTATTGAGTGAATATTTTATAGCAGCTATCTTTTCTTCAGATCTAGGCTTCCTTCTTAACTCTAAAATTCTTAATCTGATTTGTGTTGCATTCTACACTTTAAATTTCTTAAATTTAAAAATTTATATTTTATGATCAGTCCCTCTCTGTTGTTTAGAATATCTCTCTGAGATAATTAGAAATATATATATACTCAGAGTGTCTCAGAATTGTTGGTAACAGTCTGATGGTTTTTCTTCATTTAATCAATTAGAGAAACTATGGTATGATTAAATTCACGTTTAAACATATATTATCCAAATTAGAACTGAGAGCTGAGGTTCTAGCTTTGGCATTAAAACCCCAAACATTCCTAACCCTTATTGCAATACCCTGCAAATTAGGATTGGGTTTATTATGTATGTAGCTTATGAAAGCAAAGTTTGTGCAGCATTCTGCTTTCTAAATAAATATCCATATTGAGAAAGGAATATATTTGTTGTGTATTCATTTATTGAATATACATTTTTGCACTGAATATTTGCAAGCAGATGCAGCAATAGACGAGTATAGCATAGTCCCTATCCTCATGAAGACGGGAGACAGATATAAAACCAATATTCATTTTAATTATCCTAAGTGCTTAAAGGAGACATCCAGGATATTAGAGGAACCTAGTTTGGGTGCACAGGGAGAGCTTCCCTGAGAAATTGATATTTAAGCTGAATCTTTAATGATGAATAAGGATTAGATAATCAAAGGAGGTAAGAAGAACATTTTTCAACGTTGGCAAGTTAAAGTCTAATATTTAAAGAAATATATAAATAGAATCAGAGACTGAGGATAATCAAAGCTAAAAATTCAAGTTTAAACATTGTGAGCTCTAGAACAGCATGGAAATAACAAAATGTGCTAATGTTAGAACCTTGCTGATGATTCATTTTACTTAATCTAGATTTTATTTTGAATGAAGCTCTAGGCCACACTTTGGTTCAATTGTCTGTAACCAGAGTATTGGGAAGGAAATATAGCAGCCAGCCAAATGTCAGTGGCTACTTTGATTCAGAATAGAATGTGGAAAAACAAACACTTAGCAAAACTAATCCATTAACATATACGTGTGTGGGATGGAGAGGGAGGATAGATTAAAACATGAAAGATGCTTATAAGAAGCCAGTGTGATACCGCATTCTCCATGTCATTTAATAAGCAGACTACCCACGATTGGGTGTCTGACCTTTTGACCCAAGTACCTCATAATTGAAGTGTTCACTAGATAATTTTCATCCAGCAACAAATTTCAGTGTGTCTACTCTAGGTACCTGTATGCTTGGGCCCCCTGGGTGATAAAAGGTGTCTTATTAACTGCCTTCAGACGCCCCAGTTCTCACAAAATTAAATAAGTTCTATGGCTGGTAAATGAGTTAAGAGAAGCTTTAAAAATAGAATTCAAGTTGTGTGTGTGTGTGTGTGTGTGTGTGTGTGTGTGTGTGTGTGTGTGTGGTGTGCTCTTACTGTGGTGACACTGTCTTTACTTTCAAGTTTGTGTTGTTTTTCAGTAGCACAGGTCCTAATTAGTTAGATTTGTATACTTCAGAAGAGTTGAATGTTTATTTGTTCTAAGATTTTTTAAAAAAGGAAAAAAAAATACAACTTGTTCAGAGGCAGAGAGGGGAAAACACAAGAAACTTTCTGATAATTCAAAGCTGCCTGTACCTACTCATTCACTCTTTCAGCAAATATTTATTGAGTGTCTCTGGTGTGTGGTGTTGAAGGGATAGCCTTAAGAAACAAAAAACATGGTCTTTGCACTTGAGGAGTTTTCAATATAACCAGAGAAATGAAAGATATGCACATTCTCATCAGACCATGAGATGGAAACAGCAAGTATCCTTCTGAATTCAGGGTTGGTTTTGTTTTGTTTTTTTTTTTTAAATTAGGGAGAGATTGAAAATACTTGCCTTAGTATTTCATCTCTGATGTATTATACATGAATATAATGTGAATGCTCTTTGCGTATACATGTTACAGCACTTGTTGGAACTTTTTGCAAGTTTATTTACATCATCCACAGGTGTGTATTCTTTCCATTTGTGTAGGAAAGAGTGAAAAATACACTCAAGAATAATAGTTACCTATTTTTAGAAATGTTCAGAAATTGCAAATTATTACTTTCACAAAAGGATTTATCATAGCAGTGAAAGTTCCAAATTCCTGTTTCTAAAGCTACTGTCCATTTCTCAAAGAAACACTTAAAATCCACTTAAATACAGATTTCTAAAAATTTTCCTGCAATGTATGTTAAATGTCCATAGAATAATCCATCTGTTAAAGATACCACACCAAGTAATCTTAAGTGTTAAACATATTTATTGAAAATTATGCTGATTTTATTTTGTAGTTAGACGTTTCTTCCCATTCAAACATCCCAATTTTTATTTAAAAAGGCTTTTCTACATGATATAGAGACAAACGCTGACCAGGAGTAGCCAAAACACCTGTGATCTGTGGTTTCCAGGGATAACTTGTGTGAGTTCAGCATCACACTCAGCCTGCTGGGACCTTGTTTTCTTTGTTCTGTTCTTATCAGCCCTGAATATCATGCGTGGTTGTTATGAGTATTAAGTGGCATAATACATGTGAAAATGTTTGTAAGTTATAACTTGCTATGTAATGTCAAATACACTTATTATAAGGAAGCTAAGCTATAAGTGTTTTCATCCCATAGAGGGAGTTAACCCTATGTGTGTTATAAAAATACAAATCTGAATTTCTCTTCCTGTTAAAATGATTTGTTAGTATGTCACAGGAAATGTTTGAAACAAAGTATATACCTATAAGAATTCTTTTTTGCTGATATACCAATGATAAAATCTTTGATAGATACAAAGGTATTTAATAGTATGTGAAGTAAAATGACAATGCTCACTTGATTCTTCTGAAGCACATATGTAGATAGCTTTAATTTTATGTTCCAGGCTACTAGGGAATGTGATTCACAGTAGATACGGTTATTTCTGCTATATATCGGCCCGTTTCAGGCTTGAGGCTACAGTGACCACTGGTGTAATGGCCAGTGGTGAAAAGGGAGAATTGACAACCATGAGTCAGAGTTTTGGAACTTGGTTGAATTCCATCTGGGATGGCTATAGATGTAATCAAGGTTCAAAGAGATGTGGGGAAATGGCATTTGATCTGGCCCATTGACAATATCCAAAGAGTCTTCTGATGCGGTAATTAGGATGCAGCTACTTGATCTTCTAGACAGACCTTTGGCAGAATTGTGGTTCCAGGTGATCAGTGATTTGGAGGAAAAACACTTGCCAAATTTTGGGATTCATAATGTAGGGTGTTGTATTCAATTCCTAGGGGAAAAGGTTAGCATGATGCCAAGTAAACTGGGATTCAGGGCAGGTTCCTATCCCAGCAGGGGATGTTTATCCTAAGTATATTGGGTTGTAGGCTCAGGACAGCAATTTAAATCTTCACACCACTTACAGGCAGGAATGAGGATCCTAAATATTTCCAGTTTCCTTGGTCATAACCGAGCCTGCAGATTGAAGGTGTCAGTGCCCGGAAGTAACCAATGTAAACCTGATAGAACGCACTAGCAACGTGAAACATGCATCTGCAACATGACAGATACGTTCACTTCTCTCTGCTTTTGTTGACTGATAAGGGGATTGATTGATGTAGCGAAGAAAAACTTGAAAAATACCTCTCAAGACAATAGAACTCTGGACTGGAAATCAAAGAGGCTAGAGCCACACGTGTTGTTTTTGTCTCATCTTCCAGTTGAAGGCTAGAATTTTGAGAGTCAGGCCGAGCAAGAGAGTCATTTGCTGACTATGTGCCTAAATTAAATATTAAATTTTCAATTTAATATTTAGTAAAGTGATTTGCTTTAATAGCGTATCTTTATGACAATAATAACCAGTTAAAGAACACAATGAAGTGGTTAAGATGGTAAATTTTTTATGTTATGTGTATTTAACCACAATTTAAATAAAAGAACACAATGAAAAAATCTCATTCAAAATAGTAATAAAGTATAAAATGGCTTGAATGAACTTAGTAGATGTATATAATCTACATAAATAAGTCTATATCACTTGGAGATCTATAGAAAAAGATGAAAGACTTCCCTGGTGGCGCAGTGGTTAAGAATCTGCTTGCCAATGCTGGGGACATGGGTTCCATCCTTGGTCCGGGAAGATCCCACATGCTGCGGAGCAATGAAGCCCGTGCGGCACAACTACTGAGCCTGCCTGCCATGACTACTGGAGCCTGTGAGCCTAGAGCCTATGCTCCGCAACAAGAGAAGCCTGCACACCACAACCAAGAGTAGCCCCTGCTCGCCACAACTAGAGAAAGCTTGCACGCAGCAACAAAGACTCAACGCAGCCAAAAATGGATAAATAAGTAAATAAATAATAAATCTTAAAAAAAAGAAAAAAAGAAAAAGACAACAATACATGTAAAGAGAATACAATTCTAGATGGAATGAATAAAGACCATAAAGATAAAAATGTCTCTTTTTAAATTTACACATTTAAGAAATTATAATGAAATAAAAACAGGCATTTTAACTGAATTCAATATGACAAGATTGTTATATATATGGAAAAGGAAACTGGCAACAATATAAAATGTCATTTTGAGAACCAGGGACAATATTTTGGTGGTAGGGAATGATCCCATAAGAAGTTAAAGCATTAAAATTTTTAAAGAGAGATACTGTATTAGCACACACATTCATGTAGAAAAGGGAATAAAAAGAAAGTCCAATAATATGATAGGTGGATAGGTAAGGGGGGGGAAGAAAGAGAGAGAGAGAGAAAGAAAGAAAGGAAGAGAAACTGTTTTCTAAGGATATGATATAAGGAGAGGAGATAGGCATCCCAATGCCATTCATTAATCTGCCTATAAATCTGGGAGGGAAAATCAGTCCATAAATCATACTATATACCAAAATCATAGAGAGGTTAAAAATAAATATCAAAGTGAAAACTTTGTAAGCTTTGAAGTAATTGAAGTTACAAAAGGAAAGATTTACTCCTTTGAATAAATAAAAGCGAAACTGTATGGGAAAATATATTTAAAAACACTGTAAAAATATTTACAAGTTTATCACACAAGGGATTAATGTTAGTATCCAAGTATTGCATAGAGCATGATGGAGACATTTAGGTTTGGATAGATAAATGTGTAAAAGAAATAGATAATTCACATTAAGTGGAAATAAAATCAGGAAAATTTTAAGATACCAACTGACAAATGCAAATTTTGAAAATGAGGTATCATTTTCCATCTATTCAATTGGAACAATAAGTGACATTACCTAATACGGTGAAATTTGTACCTTACTGTATTGTGCTGGTAACATTAAAGCTGTTTGAAAAGCAATTGGACAGAATATACAAAATGCTTATACCCTTTGCCCCCTGTTATATAGTACTTCAGAGAATTTATCCTGAGGAAATTATTCAAAAGAAGGAAAAAGGTATTCCTTATAGGATTGTTTATACTAATGGAAAATCAGGGTGGGTAGAAACCTTAATTCCAAGAAGAATGGAATGCCTAAATTATGGGCCATACCCTTAGGAGAATATCAGTTAGGCACTGAAATGACTTATATAGGCTGTGTAGAAAAATGAAAACATTCTTCTGATACAATGGTTAAAAGAAATTACGTGAGTGGTGTGATGTATGCTTTCAGGTATTACATTTTAGAAGCCTATAATCAAAGGTTCGATGACAATGTAAAAACTAGTGTCTGATATGGTGGGATTTTAATGGGTTTTTTTTCCCCCACATTCTTCTTGCTAAACTTATTTTGAAGAGGGTATAGAGAAAATAAAAGTGGCACAGACTTCTAAGAATAACATTAGGAATGCTAAAGTGTGCTGCTCGACAACTCGTATTGATCATGTTCTGTGGACCAGGAACCACTTAGAGTGTTTTGCATGTATTCTCTCATTCTGAAATGAGAAGGTTTAGGAGGGATATACTTGTCTCCAAATCATTGAAGGGCTGTGACAGGAAAGCACAATTAGCACAGTCATCTTTTATTTCATTGGGGTAATACAAAACAAAAAACAACTCTTATCAACAATGTAAAAATGATAGGGAAACAGAACTTAATGGTAACAAAACAAAACAGTAACATACATACATGAGTTCCTCTTTCTGTGTTCTCCACCTCGGAAAATGGCCATTGCCATACATCTGGATGCCTGAGCCAGAAACTTGGCCTTTGTCCTTGATTCCTCGCAAGTCCTCATCCTCAGCTTTCAGTCCGATATCACGTTCTCTTGATTTTAACTGCTCAAATATTTCCCAAGCTCATCCTTTCCTTCCCATTTGCAGTGTCAGTTTCCCAGTTGAGGTCACCATCCTATTCACCTAGATTCCACCACCAGCCTCCTAGCCTGGTCTCTTTTCTTCTCTCCTTGTCTCTTTTTCTTCCACCTTCCACACAAATCGAAACATGTCACATTGCAGCTTAAAAATCCTCAGTGATTTCACTTTGCTAAGTTTAAACCCTTTAAAAGGGACTTCAAGGGACTTCAGGGTTTAGCCTATGATTACTTCACCAGCAAATAATTCATCCTCTCTCTCCATAAAACACATTTTATTTTTTCCCATCACTGGTTTTCACAGTCTCTCCCTCACCTGTCAAACCTCACTTAAGCTTTTTTCTATGTTCTCCAATTCCTGCTGTCCTTCAGGTTTCATCTTAGAGATTCTTTCCTCCATGAAGCCTTTCTGGACATCTGGGTCAGGTCCTTCTGTGTTCTCATACAACCCTATGCTACTCCCTTTCTACTCATATTACTAGAAAGGACCACGCGAGTAGATCCCATTGTCTGCTTGGTTTACTCCCAGATCTTCAGTTTCAGCAGATCGAGCCCATAGGAGTTGCTCAACATGTATCCATTGAATGAGTCTCTCTGGTTTTGGCCTACAGTGAATGTTGTAAACTCCTTAAGATTTATATTTTCAACTTCTAATTTGAGCACCGTCTTTTTTTTTTTCCCAAGTGCTTTATTGGAAAATAATTGCTTTACACTCTTGTACCAGCTTTTGAGGTACACCAAAGTGAATCAGCTGTGTTTATACATATATCCCCATATCCCCTCCCTCCCACGACTCCCTCCCGCCCTCCCTGTCCTGGCCCTCTAAGGCATCACCCGTCATCGAGTTGATCTCCCTTTGTTATACAGCAACTTCCCACTAGCTATCTATTTTACAGTTGGTAGTGTATATATGTCTGTGTTACTCTCTGACTTCGTTCCAGCTTCCCCTTCGCCCCCCACCCCAGCCCCATGTCCTCAAGTCCGTTCTCTACTTCTGTATCTCCACTCTTGCCCTGTCACTGGGTTCTTCAGTACCATTTCTTCAGATTCCATATATATGTGTTAGCATACGGTATTTGTTTTTCTCTTTCTGGCTTACTTCACTCTGTATGACAGTCTCTAGGTCTATCCACCTCATTACATATAGCTCCATCTCATTCCTTTTTATGGCCGAGTAATATTCCATTGTATATATGTGCCAGATCTTCTTTATCCATTCATCTGTTGATGGCCATTTAGGTTGCTTCCATGTCCTGGCTATTGTAAATAGTGCTGCAGTGAACATTATGATACATGTTTCTTTTTGGATTATGATTTTCTCTGGGTATATGCCCAGTAGTGGGATTACTGGACCATATGGTAGTTCTATTTTTAGTTTTTTAAGGAACCTCCAAACTGTTTTCCATAGTGGCTGTAGCAACTTACATTCCCACCAACAATTGAGCACCGTCTTCTTAATCATCAGTTCATTAACACCAAGCACAAATGCCGCACACAGTACATTTTCAGTAATGGTTTGAAATGAATGAATAACTCAGTATTTGAATGAATGAATCATTGTAATAGTGACACCTCACTGAGGTTAATAAGCATTCTTCCCCCCTTTAAGTTCCTTGAAGGCAAAGACTGTCTCATTTGTCTGTTTTACCTATGGTACCTAACATGGTGACTTATATATAGTAGACACTCAGTGGATAATTACCTTGAGTTCCTAAGATTGAACACTAGCTAGAGAGTTCCAACTAATGCTAGTGTTATTTAGTTGGTCTTGACCATGTCTGGAGTTTGAACTTTAGCTAGATTTCTCTGTATATTTATGTATGTGTGCATGTATGCGTGGTCATGTCAACATGCAGTATTTAAAAGTAGAAGACTGGTTTCATATTCATTTATACTACTGGGGCTTCCTTGGTGGTGCAGTGGTTGAGAATCTGCCTGCCAATGAAGGGGAAACAGGTTCAATCCCTGGTCTGGGAAGATCCCACATGTTGCAGAGCAACTAAGCCCGTGTGCCACAACTACTAAGCCTGCACTCTAGAGCCCGCAAGGCACAACTATTGAGCCTGCGTGCCAAAACTACTGAAGCCTGCATGCCTAGAGCCCATTCTCTGCAACAAGAGAAGCCACTACAATGAGAAGCCCATGCACCACAACGAAGAGTAGCCCCCGTGCATAGCAACGAAGATCCAACATAGCCAATAAATAAATAAATAAACAAACAAATAAATGAAAAAAAATACTACTTAGTGCCCATTAAAATGATGACCTACCCTACAAATAGTCAAAATTCTCTTCTCATTGTTAGCTTGTGGATTTGTTTTGCTGTGGCTGTTTTTGTGTTGATCTTGCAAGGGATCCTGGGTTGCTGCAACTTTTAAGGCAAAGTCCAAGACTTGTCCTAATCATTTACTATGTAATCAATGAGAGCATATTAGGATTTGAAAAAGAATTTTTAACTGAAGGATATATGTGTGGGAAATCTTTTATGGGGAAGATTCTTTTTTTCTTTTTTATTTCTTTTTTGCTTGATCATAGAACTTTGGATGACCTGTAATCCATATTCCTTCACCTCTTCCTCCCTTCATCAACGTGTTTTACTTATAAATGTCTGCCTGTGGAGATGTATCTTGAGACCTGTTTTAATAAACAGAAGGTGAAACATATTTGAATAAACATCCTTTTAGTGATTGAGGTTGAAAGGGTACAAATCTTTTTGGTTGAAGCAAGAGAGGTTGTTCCTGCTTTGTTATGAGGGAAGGGTTTTCCTTTGTGTCCTCAAGTTTCTACTTTTTTTTTTTCCTTCTGTATTGTTTTGTGCCTCTCCTTTATTATTATTTATTTTATTCTTTCCTCCCTTATCTCTTTTACTGTCACCTTTTGTTTATTTAAGCCTTATATCTATGTATATGAGTAAATTCAACCAAAACAGATGTTAGAGCTTTCTTTTAAAAATATTTAATGTATTTTAATTACAAAAGTAATTATCTTAAATTTAGAAAATCTGGAAACACAGCAAGTTTTAAAGAGGAAAATACACATCTAAAATTCTAGCACTCGGGGATAATTACCATTAACATTACCATAGATTACCATTTAGATGATAGAAACATTTTTACATAATTGAAATCATATTGTACAAAGAGTTTTGTTTCTCATTTCACATAACATTAACTCAAAGATAGATTTCCACATCATGAAAACATTTTAATGGCTACGTAATATTCCGTGTTAAGTAGATGCCATAGTTCACCTCTTCATTTCTCTACATTGGATCTTTTTAAAGTGTTTACAAGTTTCCTTTTTTGCAAAATGATGTCTTGAATATCTTAGAGTATAAAGCTTGGTCTACAATTCAGATTATTTTCTATGATAGATTCCTAGAAGCAGCATGACTAGGTCAAAGAGAATGCATACTTTTTTTGAGATTCTTGGTTCTTCTTACCAGATGGCTTACCAGGAAGATTATGTCAAGCCTTCATGTTGCTATCAACATTGTAAAAGAATTTCTATCTCACCCCATGGTTAGAGCTTTTTTTGGGAAGGGGGGTTGGACAGGGCTTTTTAGTTGCTTTAATTATATTCTGTGTTGGTAAGTGCATAATTTCTGAATAGCTGTGTGTACTGCATTATCAAATGAATCCATTAAACAAAGTATGTTATTTTATGAACACATTTGAACCTTATACAGTGTATTTTGAAGGTAGTAGTTACCTGATATATTTTTTCTACACTTGGAATCTTTTTTTTTGTGCTGGGTTATTACTCTGTGATATTGCACTACTCTGTTAAATCTCAAACTAAAGCAATTAATTTTTTTCTAAGTTCTGTATTTTTGTGGCCTTGACAGCTGAGCCAGTACTTTGAAGAGTAAGTGATCCTGGGTAGTATTTTAGGACAATGAAAAGTGCCAAAGGCATTAAGAAAGACTAATGGATAGAGCATTGAACTAGAAATCAGATGTTCTAGGTTCTATTCCTAGTTCCATTTGTCGTGTATCATGGCCAAATTTGATTAAGGAAATTGCCCAGTCTGTAAAATGGGGATAATATGTCTCACCTTACAGGGATGCTAGAGGGATTAATGCAGTATTTTTTTTTCTAGTACATTTGTGTTCTTCAAAGAGAATTCTAACATTAGAGATCAAAAACTAAGGTCAATGTAAAATTTGAAAGTAGAAATTAATTTTTATACTTTCAAACTTTTATATCCCCAGTTTAGTTTGTTAACTTAAAGGCTTTATTGGTTACTTACACAAAGTATAGATTGACTGCATTATTTCCTCAAATGTGGCAAAAAGTGATATTGGGTTTATGAACAATTAGTTTCTACTGTAAAACATATCATTTTCACATTAAAATGAAAGGAGAATCAATTCTTTAAAAAATCCACCATGAGTTAATATGGTGAGTCTAAAAATAGTATACAAGTATTTTGGTTTACTAATTTATGATATTTTTATTTAAGAAATGGGCTATGAAACAGTGGCATGAAAAAGAATTTCTTTATCCTCATTGCTTGAATCATTGTTTTTTTCTGAATTTGGCAAAGTCCTGTCTATAAATTGATCTCCCTTTTTCTAATCTAGAATAAGTATTTTGTAAAAATAGTAGACATCTTGGGATGAGTAGAAGAGTTAGGTGACGAATTTGAATAATCCTTAAGCCTCATTTAGAAATTTTCATTAAAAGCTCTCCTGGTAAAGAAAATGCTATTCAACCTGACTTTGAGCTCCTTGAGGACAGGGGATGTGTCTTAGACATCTTTGTATACCAAGTTCCTAGCACATAGTAGGTACTTAGTAAATGTTTAATGAGGAGATGGATCTGCTGGTTGAGATAAAATATAAAAGCAATGCATAAAGTTCGAGTCCATGAAAAATAATATACCATAGGAGCTAAAATGTTCTTTGAAATAATATCTTAGATAAAAATAACATTTCAGACATGTACCCTACTTTTCTAGAATTCAAAGCATTTACCACTCTTCAGAATTCACATTTCAGACAGGGAGACTATGCTGGGTGAGGATATTTCATGTTGGTTCTGTTTTGACCACCAAGAGCTCATGCTTTGCGTAAAGCCATACACATGATTTTCTGGGAGAAGAGTAGCACTTTTACTCTTTAATACTTGTTTTATGTTTGCTTTCAGGGACTTAGCCAGTTTGATAGTGGGTCTGTAGCAATTTTTAGTATTCCAAGGGAAACTCTGTTTTTGAATGTTTTGAAATGTCAGTAATGTTTCAAAATGGTTTTAATTTGGGGAGCCATATTTAGTGGTAATTGCACGTACCATTTTGTTTGAATTGTCACAAATTAGTTGTGAGATCTCCATCAGTACATTTACTAGTTATATGATATTTCTCATAAAAATGCTTCTCCCCCCATGCAGATTTGTGTGCTTCAATAAATGAAAAAATATAGTGGAGGAAAGAAGTCTCCTCCCTCAACCCTAGGATTTTGTAAAGTTCTAGTAATGTAAAATATATATCACACATTGAGTGATTGATATATTCCTGAAGAATTACATAAACCATTACAAAAAAGTCACTGCCCTTGGGGAAGTCTGCTGAATGAGTAAAACTTAAAGTGGCTGGTGGATGAAGGAAAGAATTATTGAGAATAATAATGGAGCAGTAAGTAAACTCGGGAGTAATATGTTTACCTCTGGACAGGGAATAAATTAAAAATTTGGCAAGTCATATGGGACTCAGGATCTCAGTGGAATATCACTTTTGGGGAGAGACTTATGTTCTCAGGTATATGCTTGCTTCTACCCCATATTTGGTCTTGAGAGTGGCCACTCTTTCTCACAGGCCCCAGGCAATATCTTTTTTTTTTTTTAATCTCAATTTTATTTATTTATTTATTTATTTATTTATTTATTTATTTATTTATTTATTTATTGTTTTTTGTTTTAATTTATTTATTATTTTTTGGCGGTACACCAAGTTCAATCATCTGTTTTTATACACATATCCCCGTATTCCCTCCCTCCCTTGACTCCCCCGCCCCCCGGGCAATATCTTTAATCCTTATTTTGTCCAAGAACTGTGGAATGTTCAAGCTGCACATGACATTAGAGATCATCTTCTAGCCCCTCATTTCGTAAAAGGAGGAAACAGATTGGCCCAGAGAATCTGTGTATGTCTCATGGCACAATGTAAACTGTGATTGAGCTGGGCTTAAAATCTAAGTGCCATGACTTCCACTCCAGTAAGTTGCCCTCTTTAGCACACTGCCTCCTTAGTATTACTGGTGTTGTGTTTTATTTATTTATTTAATTAATTAGTTTATTTTTTAAGATTATTTTATTTATTTATCTATCTAGGCTGCATTGGGTCTTTGTTGCTGCACGCAGGCTTTCTCTAGTTGTGGCGAGTGGGGGCTACTCTGTTGCGGTGCGGGGGCTTCTCAGTGTTGTGGCTTCTCTCATTGCAGAACACGGGCTCTAGGTGCAGGCTTCAGTTGTTGAAGCACGCAGACTCAGTAGTTGCGGCTTACGCGCTTAGTTGGCTGCGGCATGTGGGATCTTCCCAGATCAGTGATTGAACCTGTGTCCCCTGCATTGGCAGGCGGATTCTTAACCACTGCGCTACCAGGGAAGTCCCATGGTGTTGTGTTTTAATTGGCAGCTTAGACTAGCACAGTCTCTCACACCACATTCTGTGCATCTAAAATGACACATGTGGGTTGTCAACTGGTCAGATCAAATGGACTGATTTATAGATCCCAGTGTGATGAAAAAGGAGAGTTGATCTTTGTGATCCTTACACAGAGGAGGTTTGTGTAAGATCAGGTATCTAGAGATTTGTTTCTAGGAGTCATAGAAGTTATAGCTTTCTAAAAGTCAGGGAATCTTACTGAAGGTGAGAAGTTTGTTCTCATTGCAGGTTAATGAGCACATCACATATATATACACCAGGCAATATTTTAGGAAAACATGCCACAAATTCTGTCAAATTTGTATCTCATGAAAAGTCACCTGTAACTCACCTACTTTCTATATCTGGTGTGCTTCTGTGTTTACATGTATGTGCATTTTTGTGTAAACAGCATAGTTGAAAGCTCTTGTTTATCCATTCATCCATTTGTCCAACAAATATTAAAAGTATCTCCTGTGTCCTGCGCGCTATGGCATGGACTGGGGGTACAGCCCAAAAGAAGAGAAACAAAGCCCTTGCTGCCATGGGATTTATATTTTAGTGAAGGGGGACAGGTAATCAACACATGACAAAACAAAGAATATACCAAATAGTAATAAACAAAGAATATACCAAGTAGTAATAAGAGCTCCTAAAAGAGTGATGTGACTTTTAGGGCGCTATTTGGATGGTGGACTACTTCATATAGGATGGCCAGAGAAAGCCTGTGTGAAGAGGTGGTATTTGAATAATGGGAAGGAGATAACCACTCACATGTTCAGGAAAAGGGCTTTCTAAACCGAGGGGAAAACATATACAGAGGCTCTAGTGTGGAAATGGGTTTGGGGTGTTTGAGTGCTAGATAATAGACCACTGTGGTTGGGAAGTAGTGGATAGGGATGGGGATGGAGTCGGATGAAGTTGGTAGAAATAGGTAGGGGTAAAATTACACAGGGCTTTGTGGACCTCAGCAAGGAGTTCAAATGGTCCACAGTTTGGATCGCTACTACTTACGAGCTGTGTGTGTGATCTCAGATAAGTTTCTTAACTTCTGTGAGCTTCAGTTTTCCCGTTTGTGAATTGGGGATAATTATTCCTCTTCAGTTTACAAGGATTAGGACTATAAATGTTAAGTGAGTTAGTACAGTGACTGGAGCATAGTATACTCAGGACGCTGGATGTTGATGAGAATGATAAGCAATAGGTATCCATTGCATACCTAACTGTGTTATGCACAGTGCTGGCCACTTTGCATTTATTTATATTTAAATCTCGAAATAATTCTGTAATACATAATGAAACTTGGAAAAATGGTTACACACAGTTAAACATTCCTAAGTAGCAGATACTGGATTCAAAATCAAATCTTCATGATTCCAAAGTCAGTTTCCTCTCACTATATTAAGGGACTAAAGCAATTATAATGTGTTGGTTGGTTTTATATGTAAATGCAATTTGTGACTATATACATGCTTTTAGAGATGAGATCAATCTCTGATGTTACATGAATATCTCTTGCCCAGCAGGAACTTTAATGCCCATTGACATTCCTCTTAGTGCTTAGGATAATGTCTTATTCCTTCTAGAAATACTCTCACTGCGTTCTTTAACTGCGTCTGCATAACATGAATACTTGCCAATAACATGCCACAACTTTTGAAGAAACCTAAGGAATCTTTAGGTTTTTTGTTTTTGCAAGATTTCTTATTTTTTCTCAAAGACATACATCATATCGCAGCCTCTTCTTTTGAAAATGTTTTGCCCTTAATTGTACTAGTTGGAAATGTCAGAATAGTGCATTAACCTACGGAGCTCCAGATGGCTGACTTTTGGGGGTTGTTTTGCTTTGTCTTGTTTTGTTTAAAGGAATGCAGATTTGGCAGCAGAGCCCTCAGACTGATGTCAGATTTGGGGAGTGTAAATTGTTGTGTTTGGAGAGTAAACATGCACTTTAAAAAAACCATGAGTTGTACTTTTTATTCTTTGATGTACAAAACCCTCACTGAATATATTTGAGAAGTTGAAAGGCTCATTCATTTTGTGAAGAAGCTTAGAAAGACATTATTGATCGTCTTAACTATGAAGAGATTTAACATTGATGTTTTACTTTGGGTAGTAGAAGGAAATAACGGCTTTTTGAGGTATGTATGTATATGTTGAGTTGTTAGATTACGTTAATTTTCTCTCTGAGAAGTCAATGACATGCTAATACAATAAACCATTGAATGTGAATCATGAAGAAATGTTATTTTTAGAATAATTACTTTGATGAAACAGGAATGTGGGTTCTCTTATGATCAAATTCTCAACTTTGGTCTTTAGAGGTAAGAATGCTACCAGCTGAAGCAGATGGCTGGTAATCTGTGAAAGTAACGCCGTCATGTTGGATAATATGATACTGCTGCTTCTATTGGCATAACCTCTAACTGTAACATGATATATAGCCCTTATGAGCCAGAACATTGTTTGTGCTTTTATAAAAATCCCTACGGAGACTTCATGCTCTAGTACTAGCTCGGTATTCTTCTCAGGGTGTTCTTTCAAGTTAGGCTAGGGCTTTGAACAAGCAGTGTTTTGTGATATTTGTTGTATACGATTTGAGAACTAGAATTGGTTCTCATGCAGCAGAGATGAATTATTTATCACCAAATGTCTTGAATAACTTATAAATCCATCACTACTGTAGAAAATACAAACAAATGTTTGACTTTGTTAGGTAAAATCAGTTTTTTGAAGTGAAACCAAAAAAGATCAACTTCCAGGTATTCTTAGAGTTTACATACACAAACCTAAACAAATCATTCCTCTTTTAAACACTAAGCAGAAGACTGTCCCTCTAAAATACTATTTGATCCCAAAGACATGATGTCGGTTTCTTTAAACTGAACATTTATGGACTAGCTGATTTTATTGTAAATAAATTGTCATTTTTAATGTTGCAATAACTTTTTAGAGGCCAGATCACAAAAAAGAGAAAACTGAGTACTCAACTGTACAAATTACAATGTCCCCTTCTTTTCACTTATTCTTGTCGATTTATAAAATATTCTATTCTGTACTTCTCGCTGTCTGTTTCTAGATATAAGCACTAATCAGATTTTCTTACTTGGCCTTGTTTTCTTACTTTCTATATTTCTGTGGGAATCTTGAACAAAATTTTATCACTACCAGTATGGAGGCAGTGTTGTTCATGGTTAAGCACACAGGCCTCAGAGTCAGGCAGACTTGGGATCAAATTCAGGTTCTTACTAGTAATGTGACCTTGCCCAAGTTCTTGAAACCTAAGTTTCTTGATCTGTAAAAATGCAGATAACATTACCACTTAGCTCAGAGGGGCTGCCTAAATCTGGGAAGCATGTTAGTTCCTCCATCTTACCTGGCCTGGCATCCCCATTCACTTATATAGCTGAAGTAAGTCTAGGTCCTAAACAACACTCTCATCCAGTTTTGTCTGTCTAACTGCAGTGTTAATAGCCAGTACTTCATCATATTCTTCCCTAAACAAATCTACTGTTCCATTCTCTCCCCCAGCTGCTTTTCTACACATCTCCCAGCTCAAGCCATCATTTACAATACAGATATATTTGTCATTCCACCCTAAATCCTCCCAGTGTCTTTCACCTATAGCAATTTCTTGGATTTGACCAAAATATAGACCCCCTTTAAAGGAAAAGCCTTCTCAAAGACCTGTGTTGACTTAAAATATTTTAGTTAAACTGTTTAAATGTGTGCCAACACAGAACGAGATATAAACTCTGCCAATAGCTCTTATACACTTTATAAAACAAATACATGTATTAAAGAAAAATACAAAAACAATAAAATTTAAATTAACATTATTTTAAGTGATAAATGATATTCTGCTGAACCTGAATTGCTGTTTACAGTGTGAAGATGCTACAGTACAGGGAGGCATTTTTTTCCATTCTTTGTGCCTAGAGTGCCATAGGATGACTCAATTGTACCATCCGTTTTCTCTACTCCATCTGTGGTTAAATTTTGATTAGTCTAGCATGCTGCAGTGTCATGTGGTTTTTATTTGGTACAAATACATTGTTTTGATACTAAGGCCATCCCTGTTTTCCTTAGTCTGAGATAATGAAAGTCATCCTTCCCACTAACAGTGTGATCCTAAATGCAAATGTGGATGCTGAGATTAGGTGGCAGGACTTGGGGATAACATGCTTATGCTGATAATCAGTTAATGCAAAGCTTATCACCTTATTTGACAAAGTGGAACTGCAGAATTTTAAATTACCTTACACAACTCAGAGGCCATTAGGAATATTTTTTTTAAAGAACTACTTAAATTATTTATTTATTTATTTGGGTAAATAAATCAATTGGGTCTTCATTGTGGTGCGTGAGCTTCTCTCTCTAGTTGTGGTGAGCTGGGGCTACTCTTTGTTGTGGTACATGGGCTTCTCAGTGAGGTGGCTTCTCTTGTTGGGAAGCATGGGCTCTAGGTGCGCAGGCTTCAGTAGTTGCAGAGTGCAGGCTCAGTAGTTGTGCCACACGGGCTTAGATGCTCCGCGGCATGTGGGATCTTCCCAGACCAGGGCTTGAACCCGTGTCCCGGGCATTGGCAGGTGGATTCTTAACCACTGCGCCACCAGTGAAGTCCCCATTAGGAATACTTTTGTTTGAGAAACATTACCCCTGAGCTCCAGGTTTACTGATCTAGTAGCAAGTTCCCAAACAATCTGTGTCTCAGTGTTTATTGTAACTTCTGACTAAAATGACTTACCTGCCTTGGATGAACATGTACTCACCTTTTACAGCTTGCCTGACCATCCCCCAAATAAAATCAGATCATCTGTCCTTCATATTCCCATACCTCTCCATATCTACCTCTGTCATGGCACTTATCACATTGTTCAATAAGTCTGCTTATTGCCCCTTACCCTCACCCAAAGTGTAAGCTCTTTGATGGCACGGGTATGTCTTGGCTTATATCTGTACTCCCGGTTTCTGGAAACTCATGGGAACTCAATAAATATTGAGTGGGAGTATTCTAATAAGAAAAAGACACCATATGCAAAAGAGAGAGATTATTTTGTAAAGAAACTGAAAACCTGACTACTCATGTGTATATGCAGAGAATATGGCAGTTAATTAAAATTTTATATTTAAAAAAGAAAAGCTTCTCCTTTAGTATGCAAATGGTATATTCTGAGTCATAGATTCAAAAGGGCAGGACCTTTGACATCATCCAGCTCAGTGGGTTTAAACTATATTTAACATCAAAGCAGCTTATTTATAGGAAATGACATGAGAAATAGGAATATATAAAGCAGATGAACGTACAGATGTCCTCATTCTTGGGGGGAGAGAGTATCTGGACACTCCCCCGAGGAGCCTTCCTCTGTATGCATCCCTTCTTCAGCCCCCAAAGCAGCCCTGAAAACAACTTAAGGAATTCTGTGGGCCCTCAGAATACAGTTTGAAAATAATAACCTTATCTGACTAAGATAGAAATCCTTTCTTGAGCATTTCAGAAAGATAAGCAGCCCAACTCAGCATCACCTGAACAAGGTGACCAGAAACTACTAATTTTATAACACCAGTATTTCTTTCATTAGGCAATTTTTAAAGACATTTCTCATCAGATTAATGATAAAATAATATATAATGGCAGCAAACATTATTTGAGTACTTATTATATACCAGGCATTATTCTGTTTTATCTGGATTCTTATCTCATCCATACAACAACTCTGAGGGTAGATACTGTATTATTCCCATGTTGCAGATAAGAAACCTGAGGCCTAGGAGGTCAAGCGATAACTTGACTAAATTCACATAGCTTTTGAGGGGAAGGAATATTTTTGAAACTTTTGCCCACCTTTCCTCTTTTTGTTATAATCTGACATCGAAAGCAAATTGTGCCCCCTTGAAAATAGTTCTGCCCTGACTTCCAAAAGGAACTCTCTATTTTAGATTCTAGCCAGTTTCTGACAATTATTTGCTAGTTAGATAGTCACAGAGAAGTCATGACTTCTCCGTGGCTCAGTTTTCACCGCTGCAAAATAAGAAAATGGTTTTAGCAGTATCTTCCCCTGGTGTTAGATTCAGATGAAAGAGTATATAGGTAAAGTTCTGAAAGCTGTTTGTGCTACAGAAATGTAAGGCCTTTTTAATATCTAAATCTATGAATCATTCAGTGCCGAAGACATTCATCCATTTATTTACATGTCAGTTAGCCATAGATCTTTTACTTTTCTTTGTTTTTCTATGCTTTGGATATTTTACTATTGATGCACTATTGATAAAGGTAGGCAAGGAATTGAATAAAATTCAGTGTGTTCATTTTGGCTGATAGCACTTAGTAAAATGTTTACAAGGCTATGGGTCTAAAAGTAATAGGGAAATTTTTTGTTTTGTGGAAGGAATTTTTCTTCATTTCATTTACAATTTATAGCTTCATTACCTCCTTGAGATGTAGTTTCTATCTAGGCTATCGGAATCATGTATAAGCTGCAAAAGTATTATTAAACTGGCTTTGTTACTCTTAGAATTAGGTCTAAAAATGGTAAAGCAGGGAGGGAAAACATTATACTTAAATATCATTTTTTAATTAAAAAATTTTAAATGAAGTATAGTCGATTTACAGTGTTTCAGGTATACAGCAAAGTGATTATTATAGATATCTATTTGTGTATCTATGTATATCCTTTTTCAGATTCTTTTTCCATTATAAGTTATTACAAGATATTGAATATAGTTGTTCGCTATGCTATACGGTAGGTCCTTGTTTATTTTATATATAGTTAATGTTTATCTGTTAATCACAAATTGCCAATTTATCCCTTCCCCTTTCGTAACTATAAATTTGTTTTCTAAATATCTTAAATATCTAAATGCTTTATACTTAGATATCTTTATAGTCTTTGCCCAACATAACAAATGCTGATGAAGCTTTCCCTGTTATTCTTATCTTTAAGTGATAGGTAAAGAAACTGGCTATGCCAAATAAGCTGGTTATCCTATTAGACATTATCACTGGTCAATTTCTGCCCATTTTCTTGTTGTCTTTTGCATAGATGAACTCTATTTGAAAGGGTAGCATGCTTTTTCTCCCTTCATAGGGCAGTGGATAGAGTAAATGTAGCGCCAGTACAAAATAGAGGAAACAGGCGCCTGTAAGGGCACCTTTGGCAGTCTGGTGAATGTATGGGCACCTTCTCAGAATCATGTTTTTAGATGTGAAGCACAAATGACATAGGATTAAAAAGGAAACTAATTATATTAAAATATGCTTATCAAAGTATTTTTTAAACTTATGACACATTCCAGAGAAATAGAAACTTAACGTCTGCACAGAAACCTGAGCGTGATATTTATAGTGGTTTTGTTCATAAATCGACAAAAACTGGAGACAATGCAAATGTCCTCAGCGGGTGAATGGCTAAATAATTGTAGTATATCCATACCATGGGCTACTATTTGGCAATAAATAGGAACAAACTATTGATATGTGCAATTATTTGTATGCATCTCCAGGGCATTATGTTGAGTGAAAAAAGCCCATGCCAAAAGCTTACTACTGTATGATTACCTTTATATGACATTCTGGAAAAGACAAAATTATAGAAATGGAGAATAGATCAGTGGTTGCCAGGGGAGGAGGGTTGTGGGAGGGATTTGAGTGTGGTTATGAAAGGGCAACATGAGGCATCCTTGTGGTGGTGGGACTGTTCTGTATTTTGATTTTGGTGGTTGGATACACTAATCTACAGGTGATCAAATTGCAAAGAACTGAAATACACACACACACACACACACACACACACACACAAATAAGTGCAAGTAAAACTAAGGGACTCTCATTAGCTTAGGTGCATTTTCTCAGTGTCAGTATCCCAGTTGAGATATTGTAATATAGTTTTGCAAGACGTTACCACTGTGCAAAAACAAAGGGTTTCTCTGCATTTCTCTTATAACTGGATGCATATTTACAATTATCTCAAAATAGAAAGTTTAATTAAAAAATCGAGACAGTAATGGGCTTCTTCACAATATTTGTTAAATAACAAGACAAAGTGGCAGCTCGTATTAACTAGGGGAATTTTGAAGAAATGATATTTTAATATACCACCACGAATGTGGTATGAGTTGTGATAGGAAAATATCTGTGACTTATATTAGTCACAGTGACCAAGTTGTAGGTGCTGCTTATACCATTGTGGTCTGTTGTCTACATTCATAATTGAAAGAGATGCTAAATTCAAGTCAGCCTTTACTGAAAATAAAGATGTCATTTTTCCCTTTCCAAGTTTACATACTCCCCGAATTGGGACCCAGGGTTAGGAATCCCCTGGGTTACTTTCTATCTGTTTACATTTCATTATCTGATATATCTCTAGGGCCTCTGTCAAATAAAGATAAATATAAGCTTAAGCTTTCTTTTATCAAGTACAGTGGGTGGTGATAAGGTCTCATAAAAAATGCTAGTAGGCACACTTTATGGTTTTAAAGATTTACTGGGTGTCCATTCACTCATATGCACATTGTTCATTTACTGCGCCACCTAGGAAGCCCATAATTGCTAAATACTAGTTTTAAAAGGCAAGTATGGATAGATTTTAAGTATGGAGTAGACCACATGTTTATTGTGTTTGATATGAAAAAGAAACATCTCAGACTGATTGCTAATTATACAAATTGACTAATTTTGAATATCATTAAATATTTTAATTAGCTTTCTCTAACAAATCATTTAATGGCTGCTTAGCTTCTCGTTGTTAATGTCTCTGAGAGTGTCTAGATCAAATAAGGCTGTTTTACAAGAAATGAAGTTTAGTGTTTGGGGATCAACATTCTGCTTATTAAAATATCACCCTTTTGTCTGAGTCAGTGATAAAAAATAAAATTTATTATGTGTTTAATTGAGTAATTATTTGGTGTTATTATGAAGTATTTTCTTCCATACTCTATAAATTAAATATGTGTTTCACAGCAGAAGAAATAACAATAAGGCCACAGAATTTAGATGTGTGTGTAGGGTTTCCTGTGTACTTGACATTTCTAATAGTACATGTGCTGAAAGAATGATTTAAGTATTCATTCTGTGATGGTCTTAGATTCTATAATTTGGGGGTGAAATGCTTAATCTGGTATTTAATATATAGAAGCCTCAATAAGTAAACAGTAAATGTTTTCTCATAGAAAACCTTATACTTAAAACATTTTAGCTAATTACACTGAAACCTTTTGAGAAAATGGTATGTGTAATCTGAAGAATGATGATGCTTTTACATTGTATCTCTTAATACCCTTCACCTCTTTTGCCCGTCTCCTACCAATGCCCACATGATAACCACCACTTTGGTTTTTGTATCTATGACTGTTTCTGTTTTGTTTTGCATGTTTGTTCTGTGTTTTAGATTGCACATACAAGTGAAATCATATACAGTATTTGTCTTTCTGTCTGACTTGTTTCACTTAGCATAATATCCTATAGGACCAACCATGTTGTGGGCAATGGCAAGAGTTCATTCTTTTTATGGCTGAGTAATATTCCATCTTTTTTATTCATTCATCTATCAATAGACACTTAGGTTGCTTCCATATCTTGACTATTATAAATAATGCTACAATGAGCATAGGGATACATATATCTTTTAGAATTAGTGTTAAACCATCCTTGCATTCCTGGAATGAACTCTACTTGATCATGGTGTATGATGTATTTTTTTTTTTTTCCAATTGTCCCATCACCATTTATTAAAAGGTTCCATCTTTTCCAGTGATTTGAGATAATCACTTTTATCATATTCTAAATTGACATATATACTTGGACCTATTTCTTTCTTTCTTTTTTTTAACAGACAATAAACAGCATGTATTTAGAGTGTACAATTTGGTATCCCAATCTCCTAATTCATTCCCCCCCAACCCTCCCTGCTTTCCCCACTTGGTGTCCATGTGTTTGTTCTCTACATCTGTGTCTCTATTTCTGCCTTGCATTTCCTCTTTCATTGTTGTTAGCATTTGCCTTACATATTGAGGTGCTCCTATATTGGGTGCATATATATTTATAATTGTTATCTCCTCTTCTTGGATGGATCCCTTGATCTTTATGTAATGTCCTTTCTTGTCTCTTGCAACATTTTTTATTTTAAAGTCTATTTTATCTGATTTGGTGGGCGGAGCTCAGTAAAACTTTAATCTGCTTGTCTGCTGATGGGTGGGGCTGTGTTCACACCTTGTTGGCTGTTTGGCCTGAGGCCACCTAGTGCTGGAGCCCACAGGCTCTTTGGTGGGGCTAATGGCGGACTCTGGGAGGGCTCACACCAATAAGCACTTCCCAAAACCCCTGCTGCCAGTGCCCCTGCCTCCTCCGTGAGCCACAGCTGCCCTCCCCACCTCTGCAGGCAACCCCCCAACACCAGGAGGTAGGTCTGGTTCAGTCTCCTATGGGGTCACTGCTCCTTCCCCCTGGGTCCTGGTGAGCACATATTTTTGTGTGCCCTCCAAGAGTGGAGTCTCTGTTTCCCCCAGTCCTGTGGAGATCCTGCAATCAAATCCTGCTGGTTTTCGGAGTCTGATTCTCTGGGGATTCCTCCTCCCGTTGCTGGACTCCCAGGTTGGGAAGCCTGACATGGGGCTCAGAACCCTCACTTTAGTGGGTGGACTTCTGCAGTATAACTGTTCTCCAGTTTGTGAGTTACCCACCCAGCATTTATGGGATTTGATTTTAACGCGATTGCGCCCCTCCTACCGTCTCATTGCGGCTTCTCCTTTGTCTCTGGATGTGGGGTGTCTTTTTGGTGAGTTCCAGTGTCTTTCTGTCGATGATTGTTCAGCAGTTAGTTGTAATTCCCGTGCTCTTGCAGGAGGGGGTGAGTGCACGTCCTCCTACTCCGCCATCTTAATCCTGTCTCTATGATGTATTTTTAATGTATTGTTGAACTTGGTTTGCTCATCTTTTTGAGGATTTTTGCAACTATGTTCATCAGAGATATTGGCTTGTGATTTTCTTTTTGTTGTTGTATCTTTGGTTTTGCTATCAAGGCCTCATAAAATGAGTTTGGAAGTGTTCCTTCCTCTTCAGCTTTTGGGAATAATCTGAGAAGGATAGGCATTAACTCTTCTTTAAATGTTTGGTAGAATTCACCTGTGTAGCCAACTGTACTTGGACTTGCGTTTGTTTGGAGTTTTTTGAGTACTGATTCAATTTAATTACTAGTAATTCATCTATTCAGATTTTCTATTTCTTCATGATTGAGTCTGGGAAGATTGTGTTTCTCGAAGAATTTATCCATTGTTTTTAAGTTGTCTAATTTGTTGGCATATAGTTGTTCATAGCAATCTCCTATGATTCTTTGTATTTTTGTGGTGTTGCTTGTAACTTCTCTTTCATTTCTGATTTTATTTATTTGGGCCCCCTCTGTTTTTTTCTTGTTGAGTCTGACTAAAGGTTTATCAATTTTGTTTATGTTTTCAAAGAATCAGCTCTTTGTTTTATTGATCTTTTTCCCCCCTTATTTTCTATTTTATTTATTTCCTGCTTTCATCTTTATTATGTCCTTCCTTCTACCAACTTTGGGGTTATTTTCTTCTTAGTTTTCTAGTTCCTTTAAATGTAAAGTTGGATTTGTTTGTTTGTTTCTTGGAGTAGGTCTATGTTTCTATGAGTTTTATTCTTAGAACTGCTTTTCCTGTGTCCCAAAGATTTTAGAATGTTCTGTTTGCGTTTTTATTTGCTTCAAGGTATTTTTTGATTTCTTCTTTGATTTCTTCGTTGACCCATTGATTGTTTAATAGCATGTTGTTCAGTCTCCACGTGTTTTTGTTTTTTTCCAGTTTTTTATTTGCTTGTGATTGAGTTATAATTTTATACCCTTGTGGTTGCCAAAGATGCTTGATATGATTTCAGTCTTCTTAGATTTATTGAGACTTGTTTTGTTACCTTACATACGATCTATTCTGGAGAATGTTCCATGTGTACTTGAAAACAATATGTATTCTGCTGTTTTTAGATGCAGTGTTCTGTGTATATAAGTTTATCTTGTCTAATATGTTGTTTAAGGTTAATGTTTCCTTACTGATTTTCTATCTGGATGATTTATCCATTGATGTAAGGATAATAGGATATTAAAGTCCTGCACTATTATTATATTCTTGTCTCTTTCTTCCCTTATCTCTGTTAATATTTGCTTTGTATATTTGTTTCTTTGTTGGGTGCATAAATGTTTATAAATGTTATATCTTCTTGTTAGATTGACTCCTTTATTATTATGTAATGCCTTCTTTGATTTTTGTTACAGTCTTTGTTTTAAAGTCTATTTTGTCTGATGTAAGTATTGCTACCCAAGCTTTCTTTTTATTTCCTTTTGCATGACATATCTTTTTCCATCCCCCTCATTTTCAGTCTGTGAGTTTCTTTAGATTTGAAGTGAGTCTCTTGTAGGCAGCATATAGAAGGCTCTTGTTTTTCTTTTTTGTTTTTGTTTTTTTTTTTTAATTTGTTTAGCTACCCTGTGTCTTTTGATTAAAGCCTTTGTTCAATTTAAATTAATTATTGATAGGTATATACTTACTGGAATTTTGTTAGTTGTTTTCTGGCAGTTTTTGTAGTTCTTCTCTGTTTTTCTTCTCTTTCTCTTTTCCCTTGTGGTTTGATTTTTATGTTTAGATTCCTTTCTCATTTTCTTTTGTGTATTCACTATAATTTTTTTTTGTGGTTACTGTGAGGTTTCCATATGGCATCCTAAGTATATAACATTCTCTTTTAAGTTAATAGCAACTTAATTTTGAACACATTCCAAAACTTTATATTTTTACCATCCTTATGTTTTGTTTTTATTGACAGAATTTACATCTTTTTATTTCATACTTCCCTTAACTAATTACTGGTTTTTAAAATAGTTTTACTTCTTTTGTCTTTTACCCTTCATACCTGCTGTATAAGTGATGGCTCCACTACCCTTATTATTTATTTATGTTTTCCAGTGAGATGTTTACCTATTTATGTTTTCTTATTATTAATTAGTTCCTTTTCTTTTTAGCTTACTGAAGTTCCTTTAACATTTCTTGTAAGGCTTATTTAGTGGGATGAATTCCTTTTGCTTTTGCTTATCTGGAAACCTCTTAATTTCTCCTTCAATTCTGAATGATTACCTTGTTGTGTAGAGAATTCTTGGTTGGCAGTTTTTTCTTTCAGTATTATTAATATATCTTGCCACTCCTTTCTGGCCTGTAAGTTTCTGCAAAAAATTTGCTGATAGCCTTATGAGGTTTCCTTTGTGTATATATATATAAGTTGCTTTTCTCTTTTTCCTTTTAAGATTCTCTTTTTATCCTTTACTTTTACCACTTTAATTATAATGCATATCAGTGTGTTTTCTCTTTGGGTTCACATTATTTGGAATTCTCTGGGCTCCCTGAGCCTGGATATCTGTTTCCTTCCACAGATTCTGGAAGTTTTCACCCATTATTTCCTCAAATAATTTTTCTGGCCCCTTGTCTCTTTTTCTTCTGGGACCTCTATAATGCAAATGTTATTCTTTTTGATGTTAGGATATGTTCTCTTTTTCTGAGTATTACTTTTGGCTTCTGAAAAGGTGTTAATTATATTAAACTCTCTGTCCTGCAGTGGGAAATGACACTATATGAATTTATCTCATGATACTACTGTTCTATGTAAGTTTTTATCTTACAGATCTTGAGTTGATAATATCAATATATTTTACACTATATTTTTCAGGCAGTTAAAATAATTTTCAGTGCACATTGCTTATAAAGTTATTTGAAATGTTGTTGTAATGTAATATATTTATTTTAAAGTAACTTTTATATTTTAGGGATAAATTAATTACTTACCTCAGTAACTTCCCTTTATAAGACTTTCTTATATAATAGGAGAGAAGCCATCTAAAGGTTTAGCAATATATTCAGCTTTGTATAGCCCACCAAATACATCATTCTTAGAATAAATAGGTAGTTCAACTTCTATCAGGCACTTGTTTTCTGTTTCCTTTTTCTCCTGGAATTCATGGAACTGATGATGAGGAAAATTACTTTTCGATTTCTTATGCTTTTAAACTTATGGGGGCCTTTTATAGACAACACTGTGAACCTCTGTAGATAAAATTCCAAATTTGTTAATCTATAACATTGCTTTTTCAGAAAACTTCAGTGGAAGATTAAGACAGTCACTTGATTAAAGTAGCCAAAGAAAGCTGACTACATTAGGGTTTATGAATCATGGTCAGTAACAGTAATGCTATTACTGTTTTCATGACAATAATATTGTTCTTCCTGTTTGAAGATGATACCACTGATAGTAATTGGTATTTGTGTACACACTGTAGACCTGTGTACAATCAATAGCTTTTCCAGGGTCTGCAGCAAGACATCTTTACAGCTTAGAACTGTGAAGCCTTTCCTCAATTTATGAGTAAATCCGTATTTACATTAAAGAATGACAGGTCATAATCAGACCAAGTCAATTTAAAATCAGAAGTGGTATCGCCACTGCAAACTTAAAATATTCTTTTTAGAATACTGCGTGTCTGGTTTTGATACTAACGTTTCACATCAGAGTAGGGTGATTGTGATTATTAAACTGACCTGAAGTTTCCTTTGGTTCTTTGTGTAGTGTTTTAGAATAATACAAACATAGTCACACTGACAAGTATCTCCATCCTAATGATTTTCAAATTAAGGACTGGTTTCAAATTAGGATAGCTCTTTGTTAACCTAGCTTTGGAATAGCATGATGTATGCTAATTGCTAACTTTGTCTGCATTATTTTTTAAAGATCAAATGGGCACAGTGGTAATTTTCATTAATCTCATACAGAGCAGCTAATTAAAATTTCCATTATTATCCATCCATTATCTAGTTGTTTCCTTTGTTCAGTATCAGAACAGGATGTTAATAATAAGCCATTCTTGTATTACAGCCCTATTAAATATAGTGAAAATTAGTTTAATCTACTGCACTGTTTTGTTTTTAGGAGATTTCTTTAATATTATGTTGTACCATATTGATTATGCTGAAGATACTTTGACATTTTGTAATAGAGATTTCAGAATTAAATTCTTGTTGCTTTAATTTTTTACTCAATATTGAGAAAAAGTAACATACAGTTAAAAAAAAAAAAAAAGTAACCCAAGGACCAGAATGCTAGTGTTTTATTCTTGCAACTTCATTAAATTACGTGTACTTGGGAAAGCAACTTGATTCTCTACTTATGTAATGAGAGTATTAGAAGAGCTGGTCTTTAAGGGCCGGTCCAGCCTTTCCATGCTATCATATTTTCATAATTTTCAAATATGAACTTATGTTAAAACCCCAAAAGTCCTTCTAAGCTTGATAAAAGGCGTTTGTTCTATAAAGTTATATATTTTCTGTCTTGTTCTGTTACATTGTTTGCTTCCATTCCTTGTAACCATAGTGTATCCTCAATTATATAATTTAAACCAGTTTTTAAGACTTGGGAGAGGGGTGGTGAGTCCCAAGGTGATAGGCTGGCCCAATTGTTCCATAAAGAGTATCTCACCCACACCCACGTAGAAGGGAACTAACATTTTCTGAGCACATTACTCTGTCTATGAGACAACACATATGAAATGCCTGTTTTTGACACTTGATATGCATTGTCTTACTTAAGCCTCATAACAAATATGAGGGTCAGTGTTTATTACCCCTTTATCACGGATGAGCAAACAGGTTTATAGAGATCCATTCAGTCATCTGATCAAATATTACCTAGAAGGTAAGTGAGGGGCCATGATTCACACCCAGTGGCAGTGTGAGCCATCCCCAGCATACCGTACACTATCTGAATTTACCTGTTCTATACAGGTATCTGTGAATATATTGTAATGGAATGTCTCAGAACTGTAATATTCTGAAGTGAAACTAAACTGAATTTGGAAGCTTTGGCATGTTGAAGTGCATCCGTCATTCACCCATTTGGTTATTCACCATTCATATATCCATCATTCATTCAAGAAGTTTATATTGAGTACTTAACTGTGTGCCAGGCACTGTGTTAGGATCTGGAGATACAGTAGTGAACAAGATAGGCAAGTTTCCTGACTTGTGGAACTTATGTTTTAATGAGGAGGACACAGTAAAAAGTAAAGTGCTAAACAAGATAAACATATAAAGCTAATAGTATAAATGAGATTTAAAATGATGTGATGATAAGTGTAGTGTCGAGGGGAGAAGACTGTTGGGATAAGACTTAAATGATGAGACCCAGCAATGGAGAGGTCAGAGGTGAGAGTCTCCCAGGCAGAGAGAAGAGCAAATACAAAGGTCATTCCCCAGGAATAAGCCCTATATAGAAGCCTCCAGGGGAGGATCAGTATGGCCTTGTCACCCATTAATTAGGAAAATAAGTTTGAGGATCATATGAAAGTGGAATGTGACAGCAGATCTGCAAAATTTTATGCTATAAATGTTTACTTGCTATTCCTTGTGGATCTGTAGCCTTAAGACATGGGTAAATAAGTTATAGAAATGTGGAAATGATTTCACAGTGATGGTTTTACTTACTGTGCCATCTATGCAGTGATTCATTCAGTAGACTTCTTGGAACACCTACTGTATATCCTACTAAAGCAAGAAAAATCAAGTCAGTGGCCATTACACAAAATATGGGAGTGAAAAGTATGAAATTGTATTCCTTATTCTGTAATTGTTATGGACAGATTGAATAACAGCACACTTTTATTGAGGCTCACTAAACCTTGTCACTGTGTTAGATACTTGGCATATATGGAGTTCCTAGTCTAGAAGAGAAAGAGACACACATAATGACCTCTGCCCCGATGTCTTAAGTGCTTTAATAGTAATAGTGCCACAGTGATACAAGGGAATGCAGTTCCTGTACATAAGACTTTATCAGACTTTAAACATTTACTATTTAATGGAATTTTAAAAAATTCAAACATTAAGAATGATTGACAATTTCTATATCGGGAGGCATTCTCAATAAAGAAAAACCAAATAGTATGAAACCCTAGGGAATCTATTTCTTGTTATTAACATATTGTTTTTTTCTTCTTAAACTCTGTATCCTCTAATGATATAACTTCTATCAAATTGGAAAAAAATTGCTTTCCTTCTTCCAGCTTAGATACTTAGCAGAAACTGTAATTCACATGAACTTACAAAATGGGACTCAAACTAAGTTTTGATTCAGGGGATACATTTGTAATGTAGGAAAGGGGCAGTGATGATTATGTAGATCTGGAATGTGAAACTATGCGTTATTAGTACAATGAATATGTTGATGTTGTTTTTCTCCCAGCCTTTTCCCCAAACTACTTATACAGTTATGGCCAGGTGATGAAGCTAAGGAGCTGTGATGAGATAGTGAGTTCTAGAAATAACCCCATGAATATCAGAAATTAAACTAAAAACTAGTCACTATCAGCTAAATGGATTTAATGACTTTTTAAGATTAATCTACAGCATGGGAGTAACATAGTTAGGAAGGAATAGTTGAGAATAGGGAATGCTTTAGACTAATTTGTTAACTAACATGCTAATTAGAGACTATATTGTTTTACATTTTAATAACCATTTTCACTTGATTTTCGGATAGGGTGATATTCTGACATATTTCAATAGATTTGGATTATGTATAATGTTTTGCATTAAATTTTGTTCACTGTATTTTGTAGAATAGAATGTAAATAACTAAGAAAATCAATGCGATGATTTCTAAATGTTAGTCCTGTGGGTTCAAGAGGACCGGCTAATGTTAATCTTAATGCCTGGATGAACACTGTAAATTTCAGCATCGCTGTCAGTGATACTTTATACTACTCAAGTCTATATTTTGTTCAGGTCATGAGCCTCATCAGTGTAATTTTCTTTTAAATTAAGCTGAGGAGAGTGTTGAGATTTATATAACATGATTTTACCATGTCAGTTTTACGACCAAGTTTTTAAGTGCTTGTCGCTTTGCAAACATTTTCATACAGTAAAATATTTGCATATTCTATGCATTATTTTAAAAGTTTTAAAAAAACTGTTGTTTGTCTAAAATATTATCTCTTTTTTTTTTTTAATAGGGAGGGCTGAAAAACAGCAAACATGAATGCACCCTGTCTTCACAAGAATATGTTCATGAATTACGATCTGGTATTTCAGATGAGAAACTTCTCAATTGCCTAGAATCTCTGAGAGTTTCTTTAACGAGCAATCCTGTCAGGTAGGTGCTTTTTACTGTTTTGATATGATTCATACAATTGGTACTGTATATAATTGTTGGGAATATAATCACTCACGTCATTTTAACCTCCAGATTTCCTGACCAGAAGTCTGATGTTAGCTAATAAAACAACAATGTCTAATTATGAGGTTGTAAACATTTAAAAATATGTAGTTAATCTCTAATAACGTGCAGTTTTAAGAATACAGATATTACTTGGATGGTTAAGTCCTCTTTGATTATGTAAAATATGGGTCCAGGAGTTAAATATCAACATTTATATGAAAATCTGTACTCAGATAACAATTATTATATATTTATTTGTAAAATAAATTAAATATATTGGCTCTATGACATTATTCCTTTTTAACTTGAGAAGTAAATATAATTTTGTATTCTACAACTTTTAGATATGTTATTCACACATTTCTGTAATTTGGGATAGCAAAAATTATTTTAACCAGTAAATAAGAGATATTAATAAACTCCTCAAAAATCTACACATTTATGCTATTATCTAGGTACAAAGGAATTTCAAGGAAGTTCTTGCCAATGGTTGATTCCAATAACAGATGCTCTTTTATTAACCATAAAAAGACTTTAAGTTAATTACACCTTAAAATATTTTTATAGGGAAAAATAGATTTTCAGTGTAATATGAAAATATTCTGGGATCTACTTACACAATTACTAAAATATTAAGTTCAGAAATTACTGGATAAGAGTATATAGAAACCGTATTTTGATTTTATTTTTGTTTTTCCTAATACACGATGGGACTTGTACTTCCCTGACCTATCCACAGAGCCTTGAAAATAATTTAGAGCTCAGTTGTTTCATTTCGATTTATGTATAAATTGAAATATATTACACTATTTATTTTTACCAATAATGCATTTGGCAGAATAACTGTAAAAGTGTAATTCTGCAATAAAACGTTTAAAAAGGTAATAGCAAAATAAGACTTGTGTTTGAGCATGGTAATTAGTCACAAGTGGCTGTCTTGCCACTTTTTTCCAGAATGCTGCTTCTTTTAATGATTTGAACAAGGATGTGAGCTCTTTTGAGTTTCACAGTAAACTGGTGGGTCGTCCCACCTCCCCTCCTCCCTCCTCCCCCCTCCTCTCGCCTCTGCCGCTGCCTCAGCCTCAGCCTCAGCCTCCTCAGTCACCACACACAAACTATACTGAATTTATTGCTCAGAAAATTGATGTTGAGCGGTTAACCGAATGAGTGAATAAATGAATCTTCGAGAAGTGACGAAGTCGTGACATTTAGGAATGAAGCGGTGGCGGGGGTGGGGGATATCTAGTAAAAATGCATTTTTATGAAGAATGCAAGAAAGGTTTGAAGTTGCTCGCGGGTCTCTTAAAATGTAGCGGAGCAGCTACCAGACGAATTGTGGGGTGAAGTGAGAAGCTGGCAGGTCTTGATTGGCTAGCGGCAGCTGCATCCTGGCAGCTGATTGGTTGCACTGTTGCGTGGGGCTGCTTGTGTCGTCACAAGCCCAGCATTCTGTGTGAGTCCACGCTAGAGGTTGGAGCCCACCTGCAGAGCTCGCTGACTGGAGCCAAAGCCCACCTCCGCGTCTGCCAGAGCTGCCCTTAAAATGAAAAAGAATGGGTTTGGGAGATATCGAGGCAAGTCTGCCGAGGATGGAGCCAGCGGAAGCAATGACCCACCGTCTCAGGGCAGGGTAGCTCTTGCTACTCAGTCCATACTACGACCCAGGGCCCGAATCCAGGATATCGTACCTTGCTGTGTAAACCAGCTGCTCACCTCCACTCTGGTTGATGATGTCTTCAAGATTAGGGGAATCGAGGTTTCCCAGGTCTCCATCGTGGGAATAATCAGGCAGGCAGAGAACGCTGCAAATTATTTTCTTTACAAGATTGATGATATGACCACCAAGCCTATCGAGGTCCATCAGTGGGTCGGCAAAGGTAAAGCAAAGCAGAAGATCACTCTGCTTCCAGTGGGAGTATATGTCAAAGTGTTCGGTATCCTCAAATGTTCAGCGGAGGTGAAGAGCCTTGAGGTGTTGAAAATCCGTGTCCTGGAGGACATGAACGAGTTCACCACACATATTCTAGAAACAGTCAACGCACACATGATGCTGGAAAAAGCCCGCCAAGCGGCCTCTGGGCAGAGTCTCCCTGTTGCTCCATTAGAAATGGATGAGGCTCAGATGCCCGAGTACCACCCTGACTTCGTCCAGAAGGAGGTGTTGCGTTTAATTTGCGAGTGTCCTCAACAGGAAGGCAAGAGCGTTCATGAGCTCCAGAACGAGCTTCGCAACCTGAGCATCGGGACCATCAAGCAAGCCATTGATTATCTGACCACCGAGGGCCACATCTACCCCACTGTGGATGCGGAGCATTTTAAATCTGCTGAATAAAGCAGCGAATTTTTTTTTCATTTTCCAAAGACCCTGCCTCCAGTTGTGACTGAGTTTGACTATTTGACTTTTAGGAAGTAGATTTTTTTAAACAGAAGATTGGAACTGGCATCCTGTGGAACCTCACTGCTTTTCCAACTGCTTTGAACTTTTCTGTTTTTCTTACTGTATTTGAAGCTCAGAGGGAGATAGCAATGGATAAATTGACTGGCCATTTCGTAGAATTTACCGGTGAGCAAATGAAAACACTCTTGGACGGATGAGTTTGGGGGAGAAAAGGTACAGAAAAAGTTGAAAATTATTTAGTTGTGTGGGAGCTTCTTTTTCTGAAATATCTATGTGCTAGGAGAAAGTAGATGCAGTCAAGGAGCCAGTTAAAAGACAATAAAATTCTGTTGTTTTTACTTTAGACTTATTTTCTGTGTTTGGATTTAGCATATTATAGTCATATTGTCATCTCTTGCTAAATATACTGATTGATAAATTCAGAGTGCTAAAGATAGCAGTTTATGAATTCGGGCACTCAGTTCAAATGTTCATTTAGTGCTTTTCTCTTATTACCATAGGTTTCTGTTTTTTAGAAGATATGATTATACTATGTTTAAATGGCAGGGTCAGCTTTGACTTTTTTTCTTAAAATATGGTTAATGATTATGTCAAATACAGTGTGGCAATATTTGCATTAAATTACAATCTCTTGTAGTTGCATAGTACATGAATGCCAGACTTTATGTAAGTTTTATGTTCTGCTGTATTATCTATAGTACTAAATACTCTGTTTTATGTATAAGGTTTTATTCTTAGAGGATAGACAAACAAAAATAATTATAGGAATAATATTAAGCTTAGCAAGTTTAACCAAAATTTATTCAAACATTTTATTAAAAGCACTTTCGCAAATCTTTACTTACCTATGTGGTTTTTTTCTAATTGGTTTGAAAAGCCTTTAGTTTTATTTTTGAAATATTACTATTTGAATTATCCAGAATATTTTTTTATCTTCTCTGTA